>NC_067116.1:37711176-37958676 GCF_021347895.1 Acanthochromis polyacanthus | reverse complement strand
ATCCATTCCAGTGTGTAGTCGTGCTTGTCGCTGTGTATGGGTTGATTTCAAATGCCAACTGTCTTCATGCCATTATGTGCTTGCTTTTTTTTCCGTAATGCTGAACAACACCTCGAAGGTACATTATTTCCAGGAGCTCCAACTGCTCTCTGTTTTATGTAACATATTGAAGCTTGAACATTAACAAGGGCATGGTGGAAGGCAGGATTGTAATTGAATTTTGATGCAAAAGCAGTTTTGACGTGCAGAATGCTGGGCTTTTTTTTGTTTGTCCCAATGCTTTTCAAATATTCATTTTTATTTTTTTTAGATGATATGAAAGGAAACTGATGAGAAATAAGGGAAGAGAGAAATGGGGAAGGACATGCAACAGGGCCTCCATGCAAACTCAAAGCCTGTGGTCACCCTGCTTAAAAAACAGATGATTGATTGTGGTTATTACTCCTATTCCTAACCCTAATCCTACACTAACTCATAGCATGAGACCCAAAAAGTGTCACCAAAAATCTATCCCAATTGACTCAGAATGGTCTGAAACATGCTTTTAAGCCCTCTCCGTGGGGTAAATTTTGGGAGTCACACTTAGGAAAATGCCACTTCTGTGTATCCCCATTT
Source organism: Acanthochromis polyacanthus (assembly GCF_021347895.1). Lineage (NCBI taxonomy): Eukaryota > Metazoa > Chordata > Actinopteri > Pomacentridae > Acanthochromis > Acanthochromis polyacanthus. Next base: position 37,958,061 of record NC_067116.1, on the reverse strand, counting down.
AAAGTGAATGAGCAAAAATGTTCGCAAATATCTCCCAAACTGAGCATCTGAGACATTTGGTAGTGTAATCCGTTGACATAATTCGGACACGCTTAACACGCCACTCTTTGTCCCGAGTCTCTACGACCTTCCGTTCCTGAAATACAGAAAAAAAAAAAACCAAGGTACTGCCCGCTTCCTGACGTCGTACAGACTCGTGGACAGGCTCATGGGAAAGGCCGTGTGGACAAATGAGGGAGGTAGGTCCAAGTCTCATGGTTCTACCATGTTTACTATACCTCTTATCAGTTTATACTCATTTATATTAAGTTTGATTCAGCTCAGCTCAACCTTGTGCATATCTGTTTAGTCCCAATAAGCTCTTTCTATGTAAATGCAGTTTAGTTTGGTCTATTGTTGTTTCCTGTGTTGCTTCTTGTGTATACTGATCAGCCACAACATTTGTACCATCGGTCTAGTATTGTGTAGGTCCCCCTCATGAAAACGGCTCTCACCGGGCCTTGGATCCGGGACTTCTAGGGGTTTCCTATGGTGTCTGGCAAAAGAATGCTTGCAGTGCATTCAAGGTTTTTCCTGCATAGAGTGATTTTTTTTTTTTTTTTGCACATCCCCCATATGAGATTTTACTCAGCGATAAGGGAAAATCAGCAGTGCCAAAATGCTCGGAATTAAGAATAAATCATCATAAATAGCAATAAAATGCATTTTTTTTAAAAGTAAGGTAACACAGACTCATTGTCCTTACTGTACGCTGGCTCATCATGCTTACTGTCGTGTGTAGTTACCTTTGAATGGCCCGTTCTGAGCCAGGAGAAACTCAATTTGAGTCATGTGTGTTATGGAGTGGTGCCTTTTGGAGTCCAGTTCAAGTTCCTGAGCTCTTTGTTTGTGTTCTTCAAGCTGTTCTTGTGCAGTTTTTGTGGTGTATCCCACTCACTGCTGGAACTGGTGGCTGGCAGAGCCTGCACTCTTACAATTGCTTCAGAGCACAAACCTGGAGAGAAACTGTACACACTGAAGCCCGGTGCAGGAGAAGAGTGTGTGGCCCACCTGGACAAGCTGAGATTTGCCAACGGAAGAATGAGAACCTCTGAGATCAGGCTCAACAGGCAGAAGACCATGCAGGCTCATGCTGCAATGTATTACCGGCTCCATCCTGAAGGAGGCATTTGATATGATGGATGTCATTTCCACGACCATGGATGACCTCAAGACTTCATCTTCATCTTGACTTCTTCAACCGGATGCTGCTGGTATTGGAAAGTGTTGTGAGGATGTATATGCATGGCCTGGAACAATGCTTAGTTGGATGGTGCATGTCACAGTAACATCCACATAAATGCCAGGACCCAAGGCTTCCCTGCAGAACTTTGCATTGTCAAGGGGTGATCCATATTACGCTGCCAATATTAAGTATTTACCCCATTTGGAATTTTATTTCCTTTTGTTGCTTTTCAACATGGAATCATGGGTATTTTAATTTGGATTTTTTGACTGGAATTTGCAAAAAGATTTCTATGAAGTAGTTAAAAATACGAAATGTAAAATAACTGATCACAAGTATTCACCTGCTTTAAGCCATTATTTTTTAGATGTAGCTGGTGGCCACAATTACAGTATTCCGCCTGAATGGGTACATCTCATTCTGCTTTTCACTTCTGGACACTGCAATTTTACCTTACTCTTGTTTGTAAAACTGCTCTAGCTCTGTCAGGCTGCACTGGGATCGTGAGATGGATTGAGTTCAGGGCTCTCACTTGCCCACTCCGTAACATTTCCCCTGTTGTCTTTAAACAGTTTCTGCATAGCTTTTGCTTCAGGTCATAGTCTTGCTGGAAAGCAGATGTTCTCCCTAGACACAGTTCTCTTGCATCAAGTTGTCCTCAAGGATTTCCCAGTTCTTTGCTACATTCATTTTACCCACTAGCGTTACAAGCCTTGGAGGGATTACTGCTAAGAAGCATCCCCACATCATGATGCTGCCACCACCATGCTTCAGGGTGAAGATGGTGTGTTTGTGGTGATCTAAAGTGTTTGGTTTCTGCCAGACTTGGTGTCTTGTCCGATGGCCTGCAAGCTCAATTTTGGTTTCATCAGGCCAAAGAACTTTCTACCAGTTGACTTCAGAGTCTCTCAAACTTTGTCCAGATTTAATATCAGCTTTTTCAAAAGTAGCTTTTAATGTCACTCTCCCATCAAGCTTTGGCTGATGAATAATCCGGACAACAGTTATGTATGCACTAAGTGCAGGACTGAAATAAATCCAGCTTGCTATTACAGGTATTACATTTGACATGTGACATTTGAGAGACTGGAACAAGGGACTACTCGATAATTTCTCTCGATGAATGACTGCACGACATTATTTGATGAGCACACTTGTTGACTATTCATTTCTTCTTGATTGACTAAAGAATTACGAAACAAATACTTTCAGGACTAGTCTAGAAGGCGCAGTTACTTGACAAAGTTGCTTCCTCTCAACATTATTCTTAGAAACAATCCTTCCTTGTCTGTCCACTCACATTTTGTTATTGATTCTTTCAGAGGTTATGAGGTTCACCGGGCTGCAGGTCTATTTCTATAGCAGCAGGGGATAAGGAGAGCATGGCAAAGCAAACTCAAGGTTTTTCTTTGTTGCTCATTTATTTCTCTCTCTCTCTGATTCACACTACATGTACACGTGGCACAGCCGCGTTGTGGTGGGGAAAAAATAATAGATTGTTAGAAGCTTTGTGATTGCGTCTTAAGCCATCCAGCATGCACAAAACTTCTCATTTTGAATTATAAAATAGCGTTTTATGAATAAAATATTTCCTCTTGAAAAGACACAGAACATGTGAAAAATAATTGAATTCTGTTGAGGGATGTTTGATAAAAAATAACAAACTCAATTGGATGTAGTAATGATAATAATTACCCCCTTACAGCTCCACAGTCCTACTCCACTTTGAATCATCAGAATTATTTCATGTTTCTACATTATTCATATAAAGTCCATATAGAACATTTCAGAGATGCTGTAATCATATAAATTATTAAACCCATGCTAAGTTAGCATGTACTGAGCAGCCACAATACTAAAACCACTGACAGGTGAAGCTACTAACATTGTTATTCTAATAAAAATGCAGGGTTCTGCTGGTGCTGTCATTCATGTGGATGCTACTTCGACATGTGCCGCCCACTTAAACATTGTTCCAGACAGAAAAACACCCCTACGTCACCCTATGGAAAAGCTAGTGGCCTCCCCCACGTACAACCATGCTCCATGCTACACTGCAAAAACTGCCTAATAATAGCTCTTTAAACATGACAAAGAGCCAAGAGATTGACTTGAGATCCCAGTTTGATATTGTGCAGATTGTCCTGGATCAGGCCTGATCCACTCAGGAAGGATCCACGGCCAATGTCCTGGTGCCAGACACCATAGGACACCGGTAGAGGTCTCGTGTTCATGGCCCAATGGGTTAGAGCTGTTTTGGCAGCAAGAGATTGAACTCTTTAGCTGCTCGTTGTATCTAAGCTACTTCAAGGCTAATGGAACACATTGTTCCCACATTCACTAATAAGATAAGATAGAACATTATTAATCCTAAAGGAAACTCTTGTGCCAGAAAATTTTCAAATAAAAATGACTCGAGAATAAATGCAATGCCTAGTAGGAAATCAATAAGATATAAGTACAATACAATAAATTACTAAAAATAAGTAAGCTGAATCAAGACTAGAATAGAAAAGAAGTAATACTGGCGATGAGTCTAAAGTAGTTAAGTAATATTACACATAATGAAAATTACACATGAAACTGAAATATTATAATATTATGAAGCTGATCTTGCACAAACTATTGAGAGAGTAATATTGCAAATAGCATTAATATTTTTGAGCAGGTTTAATTGTCCAGTGCTTCAGCTGGCCTTCTTGAATAATAGTCTCGGCCTGCTATTTAGCAAGTTTCTGATGAGTTAAAGGCCGCCTTTAAAATCTAATTTTTACCTTGTTAATATGCCCATATGGTGTTTTATATGAAATAAGACTTGTTATGAGCAAAATATGCCAACAATACCACGGTTTAGCATTTCTATTTTGGAATGGCAGTGTCCCAGTGAGAGTGTTAAAAACACAGATTCAAACATCCGGGGTTTCATAAGTAACAAACTTAAGGAACCAATCAGATCAACTTGCATGATGGGACTTTCAGTTTCATTGCACATCTTCAGAATCAGTTCAAACTCGTATGGCTGAATCAGCCCAGTGTTACAACTATACAGCATGGCGTAGCGTAGAGCAGATTTGTGGTGTTTAAATTGTCATAGGTGAGCTGGTGTGCTTGAGCTGCAGCAAATGATGGAGGGGTGAAAGCAGAGAAAGACGTGGACTTCACAGATCTACATATTTTAAAGGATGCAGTGGTTAGATTTAAGCCATTGTAGGACATTGAGGGGTTTTTAGGGTTTTACTCAATGCTGATGGAACCAAAATCATATAAATTTTTATGTGTTAACCTTCCTGTTGTCTTCATTTATGGGCTCCAAAAAATATTGTTTCCTTGTCTGAAAAAAATTCAGCAAAAAAAATTCCCCAAATTTTAGAAAATTTGCATAACCTTCAGGAAGAAAATTCCAATAATTCCTTAAAAAATTCCCTAAAATGTTGAAAATGTGGACAACAGAAGTTTCACTCTGAAAATATCTATTTTTTTCCACATTTTAAAACTTTAAAACGAGTCAATTTTGACCCGCAGGACAACACGAGGGTTAAATAATATATGAAGGATCAATATGTGAATGAATGTAAATGTATGCATATAGTAAGAAAAGCAATGGAAAATGTCCAACAAAATCCATCGAAATTTTGTCATTGAACCATAGCATCAGCAGACACAATGCCCAGACACTGTCACCCTAGTTGTGTTCTTCTTTCATCTTGCGCGAGGGCATGGCACTACTTTAGATGTCCGTTAGAAATGCGATGTATTGAAGCGCTTGGGTTACAGGAGTTTGATCATGGATGTATATATGCAGTTTGATGTGGCTAGTTGTGTGTGTGCTTCACTCTAACTTCTCCAGCTCTGATGCATATCAAGTTACGGAGATCAGTGGATGACGTGTTTCCAAGCAAACATTAGTTGTGACACGGTCTGCGATGCTGTCTGCCGGCTGATTCATTCCGAAATTCATATCTGTTTTGACAGGAGCCAAATACATGTGGACAGCTAAAATTCTCCATATTTTGATGCCAGATACCATTTTATTGATTCCTCTGAACGTTGCAGTGTTGGAACGGTTTGCACAGTATGTGTTTGTGTTTTAGGAGAATTGAATGAAAGAAACAGTTTGAGGGAAAACAGACAAGAGAAACCAGGTTTTAAATATCCTTGATTGTCTTCCTCTGCCAACATCAAACAAAACAGCACATGCTGTCTGAAATGCCATCTTGAAAGAGATATCATCCATAATTTTAGGAGCAGCTCAATGATGTGCCGTGCACAGTTGCATAAATAAACTCGAATTACCGTCTCACAGTTGTACGCCTCTGGCAACCGGTCAAGTTGCAGTTTGCATCCATGTCCCTCCAGACCATAGACTGTATATAAAGATGGACGTAGCATCTGGCTCCAAAATTGTGTCAAAAACTTGCAATATCCCGCTGTCCGCTTGGGTTGGTTCCAAAAAGCTTTTGCTCCATAGATCCCAATTCATTTTTGAAAAAAATAAAATTTGATAGACTGATTTTCAACAGCTCAGGATTTTTTCCCCGTTAGTTTTCATGGTCAAAATGAGAGATCAGATGGCCGATCTTAAAATAAATCAATACTGAATTTTAAATAAATCGTTAAAGTTGGCGGAGCCAGGGGGCGTGGCTATACTTGATTGACAGTTCCATTGACTGGTCCTGCCCCTAGTTGCTCTCCGGTCCAGCCTGTTTGATGACTCTTTTTACGTCACTGGCTCCAAAAAATCCAAAATGGCGACCAGGAAGTAGCAAAATCCGGGCTTCATTTTCTCGGCGTTGAAACCAATGGGTGACGTCACGGTTAGTTCATGCCTGCTCCAGACTCGGATCATGTATTTAGTGGAGACTTTGAAATTCATTGAGAGAAACAAAAACTGTCAAATTTCTTCCAATAAACCAGATTCTGATGTACTGTAAAAAAAAAAAAAAGAAAGAAAAAGAAAAAACAAGTAAAAAATAGGTGAGAATCTGACATCAAGTGTACTGTTTAAAAAAAAAAATCCAGTAAAAAAAAAAAATAATGGCTCATATCTGTAAAATAATTGTTTTTGGCTAATTTCCATTCCAGTAAAACAGAGTAGCTTTGTGGTCACACATTGTTAAAGGACAAAGTTAGATTCATAAAAATAAAAGAAAGTAAAAAATAAAAGAAGAAAATGCAGGCGAGAATAGTTTTTGCTGGTGTTTTTTCTTTTGCTGTCAGACTGTCAAATAATACTTTTTCATTTGTGATCTTCCTAGATATTTACTGTAATTTAACTAAGAGGAAAATTCTTTAAAAAGCAGCTTAAATCATGACTCAGCATTTTTCAGATACTTAATTTTGTCTTTCAAATAATGGCAAATATTTGGTAAATAACAGCATCTTTTGGTGATTTAAATACAATAAAATTCCTGTGATCAAACGCTGTTTAAGAACAACTTAACATTTATAAAAATTTAATTGTGACATTATGTACAGTTTTAACCTGTTTTTTCAGTTAAACAGGCATGTTAATTTTTACATGTTAAATCTATAAAATAGCAGCTTAAAAATAACTCACAATTTTTCATGTCTTTAATATGAATTGTTTTCTGTATTTTTCTTCCAAATTTTGAAATATATCTGTAAATCTGCTGATTTAAATACAGAAAAATTGTGTAATTTTATTTCACCGACATTGCTATCCCAACACTCAACAAAATACATAAATTAATTGATTTATAATCGAATCATAGCCCCTGAATCGTAATTTTTATCAAATCATGAGGTGCCCAAAGATTCCCACCCCTAGTTTTAAGGTTAAAGTCACCAACTCAGTGTCTGACCAAATGTGAAATATATTCACAATGGTGTTGAATAACAGAAATGTTTTTGCAGAGCATTATTATGATTTGACAGTGAAGTTGCTTTTTATTAGCCTAGCCGCGCTAGACAACCCACGGCAACGAATTTAATTCTCTGCCAGGGTGGATCGAGTTACCCTCCATAAGGCTCGAGGCTGGATTCTCCTAAAACTGGCCGGACCAATCACCATGAAGTGTAGAGTCAGAAGGCGGGCGTAACGAAGTGACGACAGAGGCGCGACGATTCTGACAGAAACAACCGGCGCACAATAAACAGTTATCTTTCGACTCGGCTTTGGCCACAGCCCTTAAAGATTTGAAGCTAAAATTCAACTTGAAAGATAAACAAAGGACGGCACTGAAGTGTTTCATTGAGAAGAAAGACGTATTTGGACTTATGCCGACGGGATATGGCAAATCCTTAATACACCAGTTGGCTCCGCGGCTCCGCTGGTTGGGAAGCTAATGGGACTTAGCCACAATCCGCCGGTGCTCTAGGAACTACGTCAGCCTATTCGTTGCGTTGATTGGTTGTATACCTACCCAACTGCTGCAGAGGGATTTGAAAGACAACCTTTAGCCCGCCTCCCTCCCTGTCGAACTTCCCTAGACCCTTGTGCCGTCAGAAACATGGGTGTAGCATGGCTAGGCTAGCTTTTTATCCTTTTTGATACAAAATTTCATCACTTCAACATTTTATGCTATTAGACATTTGTGTGAAATTTTGTCATAATTAGCACCTTAAATCTTAAGTTTTTGCCATAAACATGTTTTGTGAGGTTACAGTGACCTTTCTGAATTCTACTCCCTTCATGCTTGAGTTTAAGTTGGTGCCAGATTTGAAGAAATTCCCTCGAGGCGTTCTTGAGATATCACGAGAATAAGAGGGACAACCTGAAAACACAACGCCTCCAGCCACGGCTGTCACCAGAGAGGAGACTTAAGAACATAGAGATATCATGCAAAGCTTGAATGATAAGAGGATGCGGAAAGAAACGTCGATTCCGTCCACTCAAAGAATCACCAATCAGTTAGTGGAGCTAAACAAATCGTCACTGGAAGCAAATAATCCTGTATTTTGATCTCTCAGCAGAGGAATAGCGTACAGAGCTTTCAAGAACATTTCCAATAACTCAAACGGATCCTCCATTCTCGTTCACCCAATGGAAATTCTTTGTTCAAAGAAACCATTTGTTTAATTACCCCCAGCGGTGGAGCTAATTAAGAATTTAAACTCAATTAAGTCTTAAATGTGGAGTTTTTAGTTGAAGTTGGATAATGATGTGGCCCATACAGAAGCCCCTGTGGTGAGTACGGTCATTCACATGGAGGATTGCTTTTCCTATTTAATTACTCTCTATGGCTTTTTGCAACACAAATAAAGCCCAATTGCAAGAAACTCCAAAAATGATTTATTATGTAGAATCCTTTAAAGCGTTTTTAACAGCCCTGCTTTGAGTCAGACTTCTGTATTTGTGTTTCTGTACATGTGGACACCCTTTCATGCACATTATTAGCAGAAGCTTGCGAATCCACGTTGCAGTTCCTCCTCTGAACGTACAGAATCGAATTCCTGCTGCCAACAACTTCATGCTCCTGCTGCAGTTTCATGTCACTTTCAAGAAGCTGATGTCCGGCCGCACCGACTCTTTCAACAATAAATGAGGCATAGCGGCGGCAGCACATGGTGGCAGCTACAGAGAAGTGTTTTTTTTCTTGCCAATAAAAGCAAAACTGTTACTCTGGCAGTGCAAGACTAATGGAGTTCTGGCAACTTGGTTTCAGAAACGCTGCCAGTTTGTGTACGATAATGTTAGCAAACCCAAAAACTCTAATGAGCTCATTTTGCTTCGTGCACCATCTTTAATCAGCTCTGTTGGATGAAGAAGCAAGTAAGAGCCAGTTTGTCTATCAATAGTGATATATTTAGTTGAAGTAAACAACCTCTAGCCTGGATCTTAATCGCTTGATATGGACATTCACTTTGATGCATCTCAACTCCTGGTTTCCTCGTAGTTTATGCTTGAAAGCATTGATTTCATGTCAGGACTGAGATGGGTTAATGTTTGGCATCCTTTCTAGATAGTTTAATTCAGCAGTGAAGTGGCACAGCTGTTCTTTAAAAAATGTATATGACAAAGAGAACAATATAATAAAGTTAACTGCAATGAATTTAAAGACTGATAATGTAACAAATTTATGTCTTTCTGGGCATTTCTTGCTCCTGTCATATTTTTACTCACTATTGGCTCATTTTTTAGTGCAATATAAACTCCTGCACCTCTATGGAAAGAGCACGACCATGACTGGACGTAGGAGGTAATGAATTACAAAACAAGAAAAAACTAATTTTATTTTTTTTTTTGATTATTTGTTTTTAAAAATCACTGGAATCTGGAAGTGTCCACAGGTGTTAGAAAATACTGGAAAAACAAATCGTACCTTATATATCATACATTTTATACTACTTAGGATTGGTTTCTGTACTTGTCTCTTATCTGCTTACCTGCAGTTCAGCCCAGTTTATCTGAAGAATTTCAGAATTTTTGTTACATGACTGTTTGTTGTAATCAAGTCACAAATGGCTTCTCAATTCCGCCACATAGCACAGAATTTTTATTTTGTAATTTTTTACAGAATGTGCTTGATGTAAAGGGTAAATTTTTTTTGGCAAAATTTTAACAGAATGTGTAGAATAGAAGTTTTGATTTGAAATATAGCTGAGATTTGGTTAATATTTCTGGCATAGCAGCAAGTAAAACATGATCAATTGTAGCTGACCTGCAGTTCAGTCCAGTTTAGCTGAAGAGTTCCTGAATTTTTGTCCCGATTGTTTGTTGTAATCAAGTCACTAATGGCTTCTCAGTTCTGCCACGTAGCACAGAATGTGTTGTTTGTTCCAGAATGCAGTTAATGCAAACGGTGAATTTTTGGTAAGTTACTATCTGAATATGTACAATAGAGATTTTGATGAAATACCACTTAGATTTGGTTAATTTTTCCAAGCAGAACAGCAAGTAACGCACGATCAGCTCAAGGACTGACTGAAAATGAAACATCTTTTTTAATTTTCTTCTGCAGTTTCTAGCTCTGATGAACGGTGTAATTTTGACGATTTAAAAATAAAAGATGATTTGAAGAGGTTTAAATGTTCGGAGAGTTAAATAAGAGCAATAAGTTGCTGATTATTAGAGACAGCAGACTGAAGCCAGCCTCAGTCTGAAATCCATTATGAATATTCAGGTAAACAACTTTAAATGAATAAGTGATGATTTCTGCATTACAAATGTACAAATTTTTCATCAATTCTGCAATTTGTGGGTATGTTGCTGAGCGTGTGCCAGCTCTGTTCTTCAGAATACAAGAAATAACATCATCAAATGTGGCTCAGGAGATAACATTGTAGTAGCTTGCACGGCCAACAGAACCAACAGTTCATTTAGGAAACCAATGAAGTCCTCGGTTAATTGAGGATATGCTGAAGCTATATGCGGACACACTGGTGTACTGCCAGTACCTGCCACTGTCTCGACTCATAAGAAAAGCCGCCGTCCTATAAAGAGACTGATTTCATTTAATGAATATGTGACGTGGCAGTCAATCATGACAGTCCGGCTGTTTAAAGCTTCAAAGAAAGAAGGGGGAAGAATGAGATTAAAGCATCAGGACCCACACCGTGATGTAAACACAACATATTCTTACCTTCATTTTAATTCTTGCTGACAAACACCTCATGCCAGACTGCTCTCCTGATGATTACAAAATGCTAAAATGAGGTGAAACACAGTGTGAGGAGAGGGCTCTGCATGCAAGATTAAACGCTGCGATGCTCTGTCAGGAAGCAGAGGTTGTCTGGAGTTTAACAAGTCAGACTCGCACACAACGCTGGAGTTTTTTTCAGAACAGGCCTACAAAGAATATTGCCGGTCCCGATCGACCTGCAACGTGAATTCCCTTCTGCCATTTCTGTCTCGCTACCTCTTTGCCTTTTACCTCCCTTTCTCCCCCACTGCTTCCCCACACCGGGCCCCCTGCCACTGAGCCTCTTGCTCATCTTCTGCCTCAGTTTTCTTTTCCTCTATTCGCAGCCAGAGGTGGTTTGGTTTTTCTCCTTTTTGCCCTATCAGCCTCCCTCGAGCCTTGTCTCTGTCCATCTTGCTTTTTGATTCTTTTCACATAAGCCAAATAAAATATTTTTTTCACATTGACTTGGATGATGAGGGTCAAGGAATTTTTCCCACCGCTTTTTTATTTCCTTCATTTGAGTGCATCAGAAGCTGTGCAGAGAATCAAGGATGTTGGTTTTATGGTTGCAATGGATTCATGGAATGTTTTCAATGTGAGGAAGGACCTTGATTTGTTTTTTTTCTGCCAAAACAGACCCATTGCTGTTTATATGGAGCACAAATTAATACTTAATTGCTATTTAATCTTGAAATACACCTATAAAAGTAGAACATGAAATTGATGGAAACTTCTTTAATAAATATTTGTGATTTGGATGCCGTGGAATTTACAAGATGAGATTCTGTTAAATGTTGATTGTACTTGCGACATCACAACATCACTGCAGATTTCTTACCTGTGCATTCATGCTCTTAAGTTTCACTTTTATCACATTGAAAATGTTGGATTCAGGTGGAGGCAACTGAAGTCCACTGAACTCATTTATATGTCATGAAAACCTTTGCTTTGTGACACGCTGCTGGAAGTAGCCATGAGAATAAGGTAAAGTGTAGCCATGACAGAATGCATAAGGTGGGTGAGCAGGGGTTAGACAGAGCCGAAGCTGTGTTTTGCCCCCTGATATCCAAATTTTGCCTGACCAGAGTTCATCCTATGCCGTCATAGCATCTCCACCTCATAAGCAACTCTTGAAATTCACTTTCACACACTGTGCCGCACAGAACAAACAACTGTTGAATGCCACCCTCTGTTCTTTGACTTTATTAAACCGAGGTAGCGTCACACAGCAGCAGGATCCAGACTGTCTCCAGACTGAGAGAGGTGCAGAACGCAATTTCAACACATGGCACCGCAGGTGACTTATTTCAATTATTCTGACAAGTCACTGTGGGCGTATGGAGCCTCATAAACCTCAATGTTTCCCTGCACAGCAAACACATTCATTCACAGTTTCTACAGTGAAATCACAAGAATAAAGCAGTTCAACACAAAATCAATCCAGCACAATTATAGCTGGTGATGCATTATCATCAGCAAATATTGCTTCAATCAAGTATGCATTTGTTTGGACAAATATGATAAAAACAAAAATGGCTCACAAGAGTTTAATTTAAGAGCTGATCTCGACATTTCCCATGGTTTTCTTGATAACCACAATCGCTTAACTTCTTACATCAATAGCTATGGCATTGTACTGCCAAAAACAGTATTTTTTGGCATGCCATGTTTTCTTTTCTGTCTGTTTTAGTCACATGATACACACAGACGTTGGTACTTGATTGCATAATCATGTAAAAATGATCCCTATTTTTAGTGTCTGTACAATCCGTGAGCCCTGATCTCCCTGGACAAAGGATTCCCTCCTCACAATCCCAGTTTAACCTGTCAGTGATGATACTCAGATGGGATTCTTTAGCATTGACTGTTTATTCAAGGAGCAAGAAAAACAATCCCCACACAATTAAACCTGCAGCAGTTGCAGCATTCTAGACTATTAACACCAGACAGGTTGGTCCATGGATTAAAGCTGTTGATGCCAAATTGTCTTCACACATCTTTTTTCTTCTTTGTATTTAAATGTTTCCTTGCTCCTAGCAGCGCAGTTATTTGGGGTTGAATAGCCCATAAAACTGTTTATGGTTGTTTTTACAGCGCATTGTCCTTGAAAGACTTTAGTTTGAGCATGAGTGCAGTTTGCCTGCAAGTCACCCCTAGTCGGTTATTAAAAAGTGAATTGGAATCTTCCAGTTGAATTCTTTCCATACTTGTGAATTAGTGGTAGTACATTGGATTACAGAGATCTTGCACCATTCTTCATCAGTATTCTTCGCTATTTAGCTTGAACAACAACAACAGTAAAATACAGTACGCCATTAAAAACCATTCAGGCCAAACAGAAAGGGAAAAAAAGTTGAGAAGCTCAAAGTGGAGTTAAAATACTAAATGTAAAATAGAAAGCAAAACTTCAGTAAATAATTGAATAGAATAAACACCTATTCATGCAAATAAATTACTAAAGGCATCAGAAACACATTCAGGGATTAGAGTTAAAGAAAAATAACGAATAAGAAGAAATAAACAGTAAACCCAAGGTAAAACAAGGGTAAAATTAAAATAAAAGGAGAAAATATATAAGCTACATAGATAGATGAATATTTAATTGTTACTTATATGTCATCCAGCGGTATGTAGCAGCTGGAGAACATAACTGCTGTCCAACATACACAACACAGATGTGTAGAACTAAAGTAGAAATGACCTGCTAGTTACTTTTTACACGGAAATCATTCAATCCTACTGTGATTAGAAACACATGATATTGTAAAATTGGATCTGACATTAATGAACTAATTGAAAGAGCATCTCTCCGATTATTAATCAAACCCATAAAAATTATTTCTGTGTATCGAGGTTATATATTTTGTTGTTTTTTTTCTCATGAAATTCGACCTTTCCTTCCCTGCAAGTTAACAGTTTTGGTTATTTACGTTCCATATTAAACCCCAGAAGTCTGAATCTGTATTTTCATGGTTGAAATGCTCAGTCACGACACTTTATTTCACTCATGTCTTCCAGCGTTTAAAAAAAACACTCTATGGACATGTTAACAAGGTAAAAAAAAAAATCTTGATTTTCACCAGAGGAGGTCTTTAAAGCTACAGCTAAACGTTGTTGTTCCCTGAAGCAGATTAATAGTAGTGAGAGGAGTGGGGCTTTTCTTCTGTAGCCTTAAAAAAATGTATGTGACATTCAGTCACCTAGAGACAGTGTAATAATGCTGTCAACATGACATTTATTACTCCGGGCGTACAGTCATAGTATATATCACGCCTCCTTTCAAAACACCCGTGCAACCTGCAGTGTCAGCCACAGAAATTTAATTCCTGACACCGTTACACCGTCGCAAATAAAGCTCACCTGAGTCAGGATTGGGGACTTTCAAAGGTTTATGTATGAGGAGAACTGACAGCTTGACAAAGGGCTCGAGAAGACGGAAGCACAACAACTCTATAGGAAAATGTCACTTCTGAAGGCTCATATATGTAAATCGTGTGTATTTACAGTACATGACGTGTGTATTTGTTCATGTGTGAGTGTAGGAGAGAGTGAGCTGTATCAGAAACAATAATAGCCAAGCACATTTGTCCAGATTTTTTTGTCGTGAGGACAAATGGCTCCTCTAAAATTGCCCTCTCCTGCTGTGGTGAAATGGTTTACACCTTCTTTCCTGCCTATTGAACCAGCACAGTGCCACAGTACTATAAATCCCTCCCTAAGAAAGTGGAGCGTACACAGCTCTATCTGTGAGCCTCTCTCCCCCTGCGAGCGTCTGCGAGTCCTGATATTTATTCTCTAGTCAGATCATTAGAGGGGAACTGGAGGCAACCATATGGACACAGCTGCTACTCAGTGCGGTCCATTATTTAAAGAAAGGTCCTGGTAGACACCACCAGTGGGCTTTCGCCAAGTGTTGACACCGACACATATGTAGGATGCGTGACATTGACTTGACGGCACATAAAACAAAGTGACAGTTATGGAAAATACCCATAGCCAAATTGTTTATTTTTATCAGAGCTGCAGTGTAATATTGAATACTGAGGAAATGCATCACATCCTGAGCCGAATGACAAAGACACGTAATACTGTTGCAAGCCAGCACCGCCAGCTTTAATAGAAATGTCATGGATATACGAAACTGTCTGAAAGAGGGAAAAAAAAGGGTTCAAATTTGCCCTGAGACTGCTTTGACATGAAATCGTTTCGTTCATATTATTCTGCTTGAGTCATTAACTCAAACGTAATTTTAGAGATGACAGGATTTATTTTTTTTTGCCTTAATCGTGCATAAACAAGTCATTTAAGCAGATGTTTATGGAGTAAAGTCTCAGACGTATATGATATGTGACATTATGGTTGCAGTTTCTTTAACAACGGCATCACCATAATGAAGGCGCTAAACGGCAGCGTGGCCGCTCTTTTGTTTCATTTGACTCCAGAAGACAAGAGAAAGATCAACATGAAAGTGAAGCAAATTCACATTGCCCAGAGGCATGCTTTTCCATGCTAAAATATGCATCGGAAGCTGTGATTACTATGGCTGCCTTTTTCTATGGAGACTAATGGAGAAAGATTATTTGGTTTTTACATGAAATGCGCACTGGAAAAAATGCCCCTGTCAAAACAAGAAAAAAAAAACTTCAAGGACCTTTCACCTTGAAATAAGTGAAAAACATCTGCCAATAGAACAAGTGAAAAATGGCTTGGTAAGATTTCTTGAAATAAGATATGATATTTAGAATAATAAGATCTTAAAATTAGCAGGGAAAACATATTTCAAGCTATATTTTACCAGGATTGTCAAGCTTAGGTGTCTTAAAATTAGCCAGATACACTAAAAAAATTGTAGTTTTTCACTCAATAATAGACTTTCGCTTTCATGTAACCTCCTAATTTGAGATGTATTAAGCCTCCTGCTGTCTTCATTTATGGGCACTAAAAAAAATTGTTTCCTTGTCTGTAATAAATCCCAAAAACATAGAAAAAAATCCCCAAATTTCAGAAAATTTGCAAAACCTTCAGAAAGAAAACTCCAATAATTGCTAAAAAGTTTCCCTTAAAAATTTTATTTAAAAAAAAAAAATCCCCCAAATTTGGCAAGAAAATTCTTGTAAATATTTTCAAAAAATGAGTAAAAATCTTTTTTTAAAAATGCTAAAAACATCTAAAGTGATTACACATATATCAGTAAAGCTTCTAATATTTTCTTTAAGAACGTTCACATAAAAATCAACCAAAATCTGGTGATTTTTTTGTGTGAATGTTCTTAAGAAACTTTTTTTAACATTTCTTTTTTTTCCACTTTAAAACGGATCATTTTTGACCCACAGGATGACACGAGAGTGAGACTTATTTTTAATTTTCTTGTAAAATTCAACTCAAAACAACATAATTTCAAGATTGTCTTAAGATATTTAAGATGCATTCTCTTAAAACAAGCCCCTCTATCTTGCTAAAATGTCACTTGTTAAGAGAATTTATCTTAAATCAAGTGGGATGACACATTTTGACTAAAAATAAGACAAATAGACTTGGTAAGATTTTGAGTTTTTGCAGTGCAGTCGAGGATGCTACTTATTAGAGAAGTTCTGCGACTTCGACTATAGAGGAAAGTCTCTTTATTAGATAAAGCTGACACATAGGTATATTCCTTTACACCTTTATCCGACATCAAATACTATCTTTTTCCAAGATTATTTAAGGCATAGACTTGTTGCATGTTTGAACAATCCTATATTCATCAAAACACTGGCATTTTTTGTTTGGCAGTGCAGTCTTGAGGATGTAAAACATTGAAGATGCTTAATGTTAGCAGGAAATGCTGGAAATCAGAGAAAAGAAAAGTGTGCTACAAGAGAAGTAAAAAACAGGGCTGGAGTGAAAATTGCTTCATGAGGTAATTGCGGATTCAGACGTGAATGGATGAATAGAGCCGCCTCCCGATGCACGCGGGCCCCTACAGCTGGACACCAGGCCTCAGGGCTGAAATACATCCACTCTTTTTCAGGCCCCCAATTGTACAAATTGTTCCCGGCGCTGGTCTATCTACACATGCTGTCTTTTCAGATAAAGCCAAGCCAAGCCGAGGGGGCCGGGGCGGCGTGCTGAGTTTGGAAGCTTGATTATGCCGAGTGGCAGACTGAGAGAGGCGTTTGGAGACGCTTCAGCAGACAGATCACTGCTGGGCCTCTACTGCTTGTGTGTTTGCCGTCCAGCAGCCGAGTTTCACAGACAGAGCTGCTTCCTCGTCGACTGGCGATTCTTTAAACGCCCTCCCCCGGACTGAAAGAGCTCTCTGTGGGGAGCTGGAGGAGATAAGGAGGGAGATGGGTGAGGTAAACACTGCCGAGTAACAAAGGATAAAAGAAGAAAGAGGCACGGTAATGTTGGAAAGGGATGGATGGATGAACAGTTGGTTGGTAGTATTGTGGTGTAACGCTGCCTTTATGATATTGGTTCCTTCTCGTTTTTCATTTAGTCCAGCTCTACAACTATCAGATATTTTCCGTCATCACATTCCTGCCTTCCACCTCATCGTGTTTGGAGATGAGATGCTGTTTAATCCACAGAAAGAAGCTCAAGTTTACTTTTTAAGTGCATCCTAGTCCAAGTTAAAATGTGAACCCTTTCAGTCTGCTATATTGTGTTAGTTGGCATCTTCTGCTTGTGCTATCCTGTACTTGAACAAATATTTGAGCAATTATTGAATTCTGTTATAAACTGCCAAAACTCAAGTCTTACCAGTTCAGTCTTCTATGATTTATATGATATAAATCATGACAGCTGATCAATTTGCGTCAGTATTTCAATTTTATATGCATTTCTTTAACATTAAAAGTACTTACGTCTTTTATGATCCAGCCAGAAGCTTTCTACAATAAATTTTTTGCCATTTTTTTTGTCAGAAAAAGTGAAATTATTACCATTTAAAATCATATGAAAGTTATGTAAGCTGTATGCACAATTGGAGCAGAAGATACATTTAAAAAATATCTGACTGCCCTCTAGCTATCTCAGTAATTGTGTATAATATTAATCCTTGCAACAAATTTTTCACATTGTTGTTCTTAATCTTCAAAATTTTGAACTCAAACTTTTGTTTAATTTAATTCGATTTTTTAAATTGTTCCAGTAGGCAGGAAAGAAGACTTTAAATCTTGACATCAAGGTAAATAATAATTTGGTTATCAAGCCAATTGTCATTGAGTTACCTTGATTTAAATTTAGATTTTTAATCAAGAAATGCAGAAATTGAGTTTGAACAGCACACAATATTAGGTCGATGCATTTACCAACGATATGTCAACCCAATCCATAAAAATGTTTTCAGCTTGAAAGGATTATTTAAATAATTAATTACTTTAACCTTTTGACTTGTGTTCATGCAAATTTTTATGTTCTACATTTTTAATCTTTAATCCTAAACAAAACTTTTAAAGTTTGATTGACAGGCAAATAGTTTGCTGGACGCGTTTTAGAGTAATGCTGCCTTTATAATACCGATTCCCTCTCATTTTTCATTTCAACTTTTCCGCCTTTCCAGTGCAGTAGTGGAGCAATATTAACTACTGCCATCTGTTGTTTATCAGATTGTTTCTGTCACCGCTTTCCTGCCCTCCACCTCATCTGAGTCGCTGTTTGCGTATGAATCTTCTGTAGTGCAAAAAACAGTGGCAGGCATCGTCTGAACTGGCGCTTGTCGAAGTCGCACAAAACACTGATCGCTAGTAACGATGAGCTGGTGAACGGAAGCCGAGGCAGAGATGAAGTGGTGACTGCTGCTACTCCCTGTGAGTCGATGATGGAGAATATATGTCATCTGCCATTATGTGTCGTATAGTTCGCCTGTTCCCCATATGCTAATTAATGCTGATTCATGCCTCATTATGTTGATTTATGACGGGATGGCTGTTGACTGACTGCAGGACAGAAAGGAGACGTCTCCATTGAAAGACATGATGTTCCTCCCTTGTGTGGTTTTCAGGACGACTCAGTGACACTTAGTTATGCTGTTATGAAAAAAAATTACAATCACTTGATAATAAATCTATGGGACATCATAAAAATTTGATGCTGGACCATTAAAGGGCCAAACTCATAATTTTGTGTGATTCAGCCCATTAGCTGCAAATCATGTATACTTTGCATTACTGATGGCCATTTTCCAAACCATAATTTTGATTTCCTACTTTCCAGACAGCCGTTGGTTCCCCTAATTTCAATACTATATATAAATCATCTTGCAGGGACTTGACGCTTGCTTGAGATAGGCCATCCATCACAGTGAGCATTTAGTCACCCAGGTTTTTTCTTTTTTCCACAGTCGGATTATCTTGTATATGTGGCGATTCATTTTAGAATATGTCCCTGGTGGTGCTTTTGTGGATCCTGCGAGTTTCAAGACTTTATCATTGACAACCAAAAAGTACTGTGCTTATTAGTTGTTGTGTTGGACAAAAAAAGTAACAGGATGAAAAGATGGAAGAAATGAGGGCTGTAAGTAAATTAGACCATTTATTTTATTACAAAGTTATTGTGCATTGCTGTCTACAGTGATGCAGTTTTTTAAACTAAGACTGGGGACACCACATTTGGGAATTTTACTCATAGTAGCATTATAACCGCATTAAAGCAGCCTCAAAGCTATCAACATGCTATAGTTTTCACCTCATGAAGTTCCTATGGCAAATGTTTTCACATCTGGCCAACACACAAAAAATTGGCATTATTTGGAAAGATGTTTTGAGCTCAGTATTACCTGTTCTGAGAAAAAAAAAATCAAAGCTCAAGACAGAAAATGATTTTAGACTGGACTAAAAAAGATGGACGTGGCCTCCAGGACTTAAAAGTGAAGCCAATGCTGAAGTGATACAAGCCTGCACTCTTCATATTGACCAGCAGGGGGTGACTCCTCAGGTTACAAAAAGAGCTGTGACGGTACAGAAATCTATGAGAAACTGGCCCTACTTCTCACTTGATTTGTTGCCTCAGTAAACTTTTTTCTTGTGAGTTTATGGTTTCTATTGCTAGTTTCCAGGTTTCCTCAATGCAGCATAATGTTCATTTTGTAAATTATACTCTCATTTAGAGTAAAATAGACAGTAGAGGATGTTTAAGAGTGTGGCTATGTTTAAAGTTCTTGGGTTGTCCAAGAATTCTCTGTCAGACACAATTCTGGCTTGTTTCAACTGGTTCCAAAAACCAAGATGCAGACATTTAAATTCACAACTCAAGACTTCAAAACCCACAAACTGATGATGTCACGGTGGCTGCATTCATCGTTTATATACAATCTGTGTTAATGGCAGGGCAGAGACTGGAATGAAATGTGATAAAATGGTATTTTATGTAATAAAATGAAGAATTTAAATACAGTAAAAGATCAGTGTGGAACTACTGAGTTGGGTGATAACTAGTTTCACATTGTACATAATCTTTTGATTGATTTGCTAATGTCTAGATTTCATTTAGAGCAGCTTTACATAAAGTGTTTTCTTTCTTTTTAAATTACCAGCATAGTTTGTGTATTTCATGGAAAAATTACCACAATGATGATGTCCAATGTTTCATTTTACATAAATGGAAAAAATGGAAATCAACCAAATGTAAGTGGTCTAAAAATACTCAGGAAAATTATTAAAATTAAACTTTATCAGTTTGTAGATAATGAGCTAAAATATGCAAAACTATATAGTTACTGTGAGTTGGCAACAGCTTTACAACAGCATAATCAGATGGCTGAAAATGCCAATCCTCAGTACTGTCTATTGAGTTTTACAAGACTCTGCAAGTGTGTTGATATTCTGTAAGAAAACAGTAAAACTGGCGTCTCCTCTTGCTCCTGTCTTTTCACTCTGGAGTTATAGCTCAACAGATTGGCCAAGATCCAGTTTCTGGCCCGCTGGACCATGACAGACACATTTTAGGACTGTGCACGACGTGGGAGGACGAGGAGGTTCTGCTTCCTTTTCGGGTGGTTGTTTGAGTGACATGTCACCTTTTTAAATAGTAAGATGACACAGATAACAGGCTGCAGAGGTGCAGAGAAATGAAACAGACTGAGGATATTTTGTTCTCGAGAGAAGAAAGGGTCTGCGCTATCAGTGCTGACAGTGTTGTTGAAGTGAAGCATCTCCTGGCCCCAGGACACAGTCTTTGATCGCACCGTCTCCTACAGCTATTGTTTGAAATGGTGTCTGGATCAATGTGCAAAGGTGTGTCAGTTTTCTGAGTGTCGGCGGCGTGGACTGAGCGTTTTAATGCTTGTCAGTAGGCTGGAGAACCCCTTGAATTATGTTTTTAGGGAAATGTATTTTCGATCTTTTTGTTTAAATGGGTCTATTATCTTTGTGGTTTGACTGATGCTGTGAAGCCTCATCAGCATGTAACAACTTTGGCGAAGGAACAAAACAATATCGACTTGGACTATAGTAACATAGCAAATACTCTTTATATTTACACAGCATTGCCTGACATTCGAGTTTACTCTCTAATATTTGGAATACAATATATTATTTATGTATTCAGTGCAGTGCTTTGATCAGACTTTCTAACTATCAAGCCGACAAGACAGAAGGGGGAGAACTGTTTGGAGTTTTGGAGCAGGGCTGGCAGGAGAAACACAGCCAGCAAACGCTTCTAAAGTAATGCCCTCAAAATGGAGTTGGCGTGCCTGACTTCCTGAGTGGCGTGAGAACAGATCTGGCAAGTCGACTTTCCAACTAAATATGCCAAAACACAAAATTTCCATCATCTACAACATTGATGGCCTTTGGTTTGTTTTCCTTAAGTGAAAATGTGGAATGTGAGAGTTCGTCGTTGATCTTGAAAATGCTTTAGTCGAGATATTTCTGATTCAAGGTCCGCTGGAGCTTTCAACAACAAGTCACAGTCATGATCTCCTTTTCATACAAGATTAGAACTGTACAAAGAAAGGTGAAATTAGAGTTTAGTTTTTAAATGTACCTTGGAAAAGTTAAAATGTGAAAGTTTGACCAATTTCGTTTTTTAACTTTGTTCACACAACTCAACTCTTGCCAGTTTAGAGCTCTTTGAATTTATCGTATACTTAATGGCAGCTGATCTATATGCTCTATTATTTTGATCTCATGTGGATTTATTTAACTGTCAACATTTTAAGTCATTACACCGCCAAGCAACCTGGCTGAGTTATGTGATGATCAGTGTACATTTGTCTGTTTATCTGTGTGCAACATTACTCAAGAATTGATTTAGATGAAATTTTCAGGGAAGGTCGGAATTGACACAATGACCACCTGATTAGATATTGGCAGTGGTGCGGTATTTAGTCTGGATCCACAGATTTGTCAAATCATTCTGTGTCATTGTGAGATAGCAGCACAGCATCACTGTAACTATGACAACATGTCTCCCCAACATGTCACATGATCGTCAGCTGCCCGCTGACGATCATGTGATTGCGATCCTACTACAAATCGTCTGCTGCGGACTTATCCAGACTTGTTGGAAGTCATACGGCTGAGCAGTCTTGTCAGGGTACTGCGCTCTCCGAGTGCTTTTCTTGTTTTTCCTGTGATCCTTTCAAACATTTCACAAATATTTTTAGTGTTTTTTCCATCAAAAGTTATCAGATTTCTGTGCAACATTCAATGAAAGTTAAAACAGTATTATTAATATTTGAAATCATATTTAATTTATGCATATTGTATGTATTGGATCAGGAGTTAGGTTTAAAAAATCATCTTCTAGCTTGTTCAGTGGTTGTCTTTAATATTGATCACTGCTCTTCTTGTTTTTTTCAGGTTATTTCAGGTCAAAAGAAATGTTTGTCTTGTGCGTACTTAATTCAAAATGTTATTTAGATTTAGAAAGTTTTTAAATTTGAAAAATTTTAAAAAAAGTTCCTCTCGTGTTTAATAGACGGGGAGGAGACCTGGAATCCTGATCTGAAGATGAATAAAATATTTGTCATCAAGACAATTTTATGTTACCTCAAATTTAGTTTTCAATCAACCAATGCAGAAATTTGACTTTAAATTGCCCAGAATATTAAATTGATGCATTTACCAACATTATTACGTCAACGCAACCCATCAAAATATGTGGCAACTTAAAATGTTTATCTACGTTGTCTGTAGTCATGTATTTGATGACTTTTTTCCAGAGTACGGAGGAGAGGAAACATCAGTGTTTTTGAAATTTGCTATGATAAAAACCTGTAAGGAGGATACTGCCACCACACAAATTAGGTGCAGATAATGCTGTAAAAGCAATATTCTTTGGATCAAATATGAACATCTTAATCTCATATCTAGATGTGTGTCCAATTTTTTAGTCAATAAATGGAAATTAAACAATGAAAAATACATAAATTCAATTACTTAAGTTGGCTATTTTTTTTAGATTGCAATAATTTTTGAGGCTGCACAAACTGGAATTTAATCACCTCATTTATATCCCTTTTATTCTGTCCACTCTGTATGTAAAGGAGTTACTTTTATTATTTCCATTCCTGTATATTTGTACAAAACAGATCTTGGTAACACATTAGGATGGACTGATTTTTATGGGAAGGTTTTAGATATTGTTTCTGACTGCAAAACCCACATCAGCACATCCATCCTTTGTATTATTCTCATACCCAGACAGGGAACATCATTAAACATCAAACCAAACCTTTTCGGCTCCCCACCTCTCCACCAGGTCAGTGAGCGAGCTTCTGATTGGATATCTGTTTATTACAGACTTAGAAAAGCCAGCTAACAGCCTCTTGTCTCCCCCCCTCTCTGCTTCATTCATTATAGATCACCTGCCCCCACCTGCACGGCTTCATTGCTCCCTCATTTACAGCTTCTCTGGTCTGCTGACTCTTCTTTTTTCCTCGATGCCTAACAGCCCTCCTGGTGCCGCCGTCTCAAACCCCGCCAGCTTCACCTCTCTCTTTGTCTGCCTTTACCACCCCCTTTACCCCCTCCATTTCTTCTTCCTCCTATCCTTCACTCTGTGCAAAACCAGCATTCTCATTTTCACCATTAGGTAATTTAATCCTTCATGCAGGGAGTCATTCTCACTGATGGCAAATGACCGAGTGCAGTTTGTTGATTGCCTTTTAGTGCTGGTGTCATTCATTTCTGGGTCAGTGAGCTGTGTACGACCTGGATTTGCACCACTGGTGACCCTGACATATGACACATGCACATCCCTTCCATTTGTCACACACGTGTAGACTGTTATTACCTGCCTGTGTTTAGTTGCTCACTGGATCCTATCTGCAAGGCTCTCCAAGGAATTGACAGAGCCCAAAAATCTTTTCCTGCCTTGTAAATGCTCAATAAAGTGTGTCTTTTTCCACTTGCATTTAAAAATACAGAACTGAGTCCAACCCAGGCCATCTAAGGTAAATGCCAAATGATTCAGAATTGAATCACCTCTGAAGAATTGCATTATTTCTATGAAAAATCCCAAAACAAATGCTTTAGGAGTGCAAATGCTGTATTAAAAATACAGGCTACTATGTAGAAAGTCAAAGCAACAAAAGTGAATATACCTGAAAACACAGTTAGAAGTTAGAAAACCTGTGATGACTAAAATGAACTTTAGTTCAGCTGACTTGCATAAACATGGTTATAAGATCACCAGAACTTCCTCAGTTTTGCACCTGTAGGCTCCCCATGGAAAAGAACTGCCAGAGGAAATGATTATGAGACTTCACAATGATGGGAAAAGATACAGAAAGATCAGCGACAAAATGAAAATGAAGAGGTACTGAATGAGCTTTAGCACCACTAATCAGAGCTGAGCGGCCACAATCCTAAAATGACCCTATGGATAGTATGCTGTTTTGACAATCTTGCTCTGAAAATTAGAAGGGCAGGTGCCTCAGACTTGGTCACTGGAGTTAATGATGGAAATTTGAGACTGTGGAGGACAGTGCACAACATCAACCACTATGGACAGCATCCAAGACATAAAATTTCTAACTTGGGCTTCAAAATTGCAAGGTTAAACTTTGCTGAATAAAATGAAAAGAACCCTGATAAATACTGGGAGCACATTCCTTGATCAGATGATGAAGATAAATGAGTTCAGCTCAGACTGTGTCCAGCATGTTTGGTGTTAACCTGGCCAGGACTAGGCCAGTGAATGCATCGTCCTGACAGTGAAGCACAGAGGATGGATGACGTGGGGCTGCATGAGGGCAAAAGGTGTTCGAAGAGTCGACAGTCATGGATGCACCATGGATACCTGCAGATATACTAAAACACTATTCAATTCAGTTCAGTTTTATTTATGTAGCGCCAATTCTGAACATATTTCATCCTCAGGCACTTGACATAGTAAGGTGAGGACTTTACAAAATCAGAAAAAGAAGCTCAGCAAATCCAAAATTTCCTCTGGATGCCCTTAGAACAAATTCTTGGCAACAGTAGGAGGAAAAACTCCCCTGAAGTAGGAAGAAACCTCTGGCAGAACCAGGCTCAAGAAAAAAGAGCGAGAACGCAGGATAGCAGACAGAAAACAGACGATGCATGAGTGAACAGTAAACACTTGGGAGGCTGATGAGACCACAATCGAACCAGAAATATGTAGCTCTGCAGCCAGAGATACCTGCAGAGAGAACAAGACACAAACTACAGGAGAGAGAAGACACAAGGTTAGTGACATGCAATGGTGGTATAGAAACAGAGAAAGAGGGAAGGAGAGAACGAAAAAGTGTTAACGGACACAGTTTGGATCAGTCTTCTTGGGATTAAGACAGCTTCTAATGACATTATGTTAAACCAAAGAACTATATTGAATTAGGGGGATTAGATTTTCCTCTTCAAACAGAATATGTTTTTAATACTGCTTGCTTCATGACTGGTAGAGTAAAACAAGTCTTTAATTTGAATACTTGAAAAAATGTAGATGTACAGGTCATTCAAGTGGAATTTTTGTGTTGTCAGTAATTTATTTTCATATTTATGAACACAGGTTTTTAAATTGGCAAAAATAAAAAGAATAGGTTGCTCCAGTGTTTAGTAGGCGATGAGACTCAAAATTCTGACCTAAAAGTGAAGAAAAATCAACTTGTAAGGCAGATTTCCTTAAGTTACCTCAACTTCAATTAAGTTTTCAATTAACTAATGCAAACATTTGAGTTTATATTACACACAATATTAAGCTGATGCAATTGCTAGCATTATTATGTGAACCAAACCAAAAGAGTTTGTTACTTAAACGATTTATCTGAACCACTCAATTAGAATTTCTTATCTTGCAGCCATTCGATTAATTAAGTGGTGGGAATTGGTCCCTTGAATTCCTTTTCAGAATGTAGAGGAAGAGGAGCATTCAGCATCGGTCCGAAGTAGAAACTTTATGGAAAAGAAAACTTTGAGGCATAAGCTTAAAAGTAGACAGGAAGCTGGTTCCAGAGCAGAGGAGCCACATAGGAGAAAACATTCTACTTCTGGAAACTCAAGGAACCATGAGTAAACCTGCAGCCTGAGAACAAAGTGTTCTGCTAGGATAATATGGTACAATAAGGTATTTAAGACAGAGTGAAGCTTGGTTATAAAGAGCTTTGTATTTTTGGAAAAAAAAAAACACATTTTGAATTAAATTCTGGTCCAGCAGTAGTCCAGCCTCGAAGTTACAAATGCACATACTAGTTTTTCAGCATCTGCCTGAAAAAAGAAAAGAGGGAAGACTTTGACCCAGCCAAGTATTCCGTGTGACTTGAATCCAGTAGAACATCTTTGGTGTATTTTAAACAGGAAGGTAGAGCAACACAACCCTGCCAACAACAGTTGAAAAAAAAAGGTCTCTGAGGGATGGCTGAACATCTCTGCAGGAATTTAGGATTAAATTTAGTATCTATTATTGTGGGGAGGAGTGAGTCTGTCATCAAAAATAAAAATGGACATCCAAAGTATTGAAAAAATACAAGATATGAATCTAAGTAGAGCGACGTGGTGGACTTTAGCTGCATTGAGTTTCTACTGTGGTTTCTGTATTTTTAATGTACAACTGTTTGACGTAGATATGATGCAGTTACTGTAATGTGGTAGGATGTTACATCATGCTGAAGTGATACTGCAATAAGAAAAACAAACTAATTGATCCATAAAGACGTGGAACTGACTATTGATTTCTTTGGGTTCCGTTAAGTTCGCAGTACTTCGTTTACTCCCGTCGGTAATGCTCTCCCTTTCTTTCTGTTTAAATTTGAGTTGGTTTTATTGCATTTTTGCACTGACTTTGTTTGGTACTCAGCAGACAAGCCAAGCAGAAAAAACAACCTACAAGTACAAACATGGAGTGAGCTTAAGGCCAAATCAATATCATAAGCAAATAGTTACCTGGGCAAGGTTTCTAGTCTGTGTGCATGTGCAATTTGAAGTAAAGCAAGAACACAGTTTTAGAATTCTCCAAATGTTTTAATTTATTGATGGAAAAGGACTCAGAGTACGTGGAATGCATTCAGCATCGAGTCTTTTCATCCCATCTCATGCATGCACCCACACAGATGCATTCAAATACAACAAAGGCCACCTCAGCCTCCCCCTCCATTCATTTGTTATTTTATTCAGCCTGGATGTGCATCAATTTCAGCTTCCTGTATGTGAAGGCAGCTGGTGTGAGTCTGCGTCCTTCCCCTCCAAAGATCAGTATCAGTTTGTCAGGATGGTTATGTAACTTTGTTAAAAAAAAATCATCTCCACAACAATTTAAGTGCAGAGATTTATCCGGCTAATAAGGAGCAGGAAGGTGCCTTGGTTGACTGTGCAAAATGTTAGATTTTTCTGTGTTCCGTCTAAGTAATTTGAAGTCAACAAAGCCTTTAGTGATTAATGCAATTAGGATTTACAACCACGCTAGCTGTGGAACTCCTGGGATCTCACTGAAATATATTAACAGCTATTGATTAAGCTTTAAAATGTGGTCATTCATGGTCCCAGGAGGATGCATTTAGTTATCGCCTGAAGTCACCAGAAGGTTTTCACTTTCAGACTTTCATGGTTCCTAGATGATGAATACTGATGACTTGTCATCTTGTGATAGGCAGAATGAATGTTCTTTCATTGCCCTTGCTGGGATATCTATTTGGACGTGGCTACAATTGATGTCTTGTCTCACTGTCAAACTTAGAAACAGATTTTTAAACTATTTGGGCACAAGAAGAAAGTGTTTCTTATTAGGGGCGCCCTGGAAGCTGAAGTGGTTGAGCAGGTGGCCCATAAGCAGGAGCCATAGTCCGGCCACAGCGGCCATGCGTTTGGATCCAGCCTATGGCCCTTTGCTGCAGGTTCTTCCCCCGATATTCTCCCCACTTTCCTGTCTCTCTCACACTGCTTTCCTATCAATAAAGCCAAAAAAAAAAAATGCTTAAAAAAAGCTCACTTGTCAAAAGTTACTCCATTAGAAGATGAGTACAGTTGTTGTGTATATGAAGTCAGGAGCAATCACCAGTCAGCTCAGATTAGCATGTTGCTATCATGAAGTTTAAGAATTTTAACTCTTTCTTATCTTTGATTTAACCCTTAAAAATTTTACTTTTTCTGTCGAAATGACCAATTTAAACATTTTGTTCCAAGGAAATAATCACTTCCTTAAAATGACTTGGGTTTGACTGGCTTAGATGATTGGTTCCTTAGGTTTGTTACATATGAAACCCCAAACATCTCAACCTGTGTTTTCTTTAGACTGTCATCGATACACTGCTGCTTCTAGGTGACTAGATAGGTGTGCTTACAATTGCAGCCTCACAGCCACTAGCATGGCTACGTGTTGTTAATATACAGTTGGCTGAATATGAAAAGACATATGCAGCGTATCAACTCTTGAATTCATATCCAGATGCAGTTGTTGATGCCTTGAAGTGATTTTCTTCAAAGAGGAGGTTAACTCATTGCACTGTGGGTCAGAGTTTAAATACACATTTACTGTTTCAGATTGAGACTACAGAGAAAGCGGTTCATTTGAAATGGAAAAAGGCTAAAGTGAGCACAAAGCTTGGAGAGCAGAAACTCGCGTGGGCGTCTGTATGTCTGCTGACCTTTTCCTTCATTTCTGCTCCCTCTTAGTCACTTTGTGTAACTACCTAACAAACACTGCTGATTACGAATGACTGCTGTGGCTCGTGTTGACAACTTCAATGGAGATGCTCACCCACATACAGTATCTTGAGATATTTTCAATTAGTTCCCGGGGATGTAAAAAAAAAGCTCTATTGTTGTCTTTGAAGCTCATTTGGGCTTGATGATTGTTATGCCTTTCAGACTTAAGTCTCCCAGCAAACAAAAACACATCCCTCTTTCACAGATGAAGAGGTAGGAGTAAACTTTCCTCCACAATCCTCTTCGGGACAAACACATTTCTTCTGCTCTGACTAATTATTTCATTGGGTTTCAGGGGTGGCCGGACAGCCTTTTAAGAAGCCAGCTCTCCGGGGATTAATTTCTCTCATGCGTCGCCTAATTAAGGTATTAACAAAATGTAATAAACTCTTTGCCAGAGGACGCTTCAAAGCAGTGTACTGCTCATAGCTCCAGTCAGCACATCAAATATGTATTTAATCTAAGTATAATGTAGTGGCTACGCAAGATAAACACATTTACCCACAGCTGTAAAGCCAAGGGATCGATATAAGCTGCTTCTTTGTTTACTCTCTTGTTGGGAGCTTGATTGCCTTCAGGTCATTCCGGGAAATGGAGAAGAAGCAGGAAAAGTAGGGAGGTGAAGTAGGAGAGTAAAGAAGTCCCAATAGTCATCATTATCATCATCATCATTATCATCATCATCATCATCAGAAGGTCTCGGCCTTTTGAATTGTCTGCAGATCTGATAAGTTTAGGATTTCTTTTCAGTGTCAGACTCGCTGGAGAGTCCGTCTGGCTTCGACTATTCTTAAAAGCCGAGGACAGACTCGAGCACTCAGCCAACATTAGTTTAAACAACTCTCATGAGCTGCTTTTGAACAGGAGGAGAACTTCAGCCGTCCCCACAGAACGAGCAATTATGTCCTCAGTGGACTGTCGGACATCAGATGATCCGTTCTAAGTGATGAGTTCTGTCTTTAAGTCTCTTCCCCCAGCAGTGGTCATTAAAGCTGCATGTTGTCTTTTCCCATCAAACCCTAAATCGACTGACAGCAGCAGTACCGATCACAAACTGAACCCGACAGCTGGATGAGCATATTCTCAGCATGTATGTGTATATAACTTCAAAGTTAATAAATCTGCTCAAATATAGAAAGTAAAAATGATTATAAGGCTTATAATATGGGCAGAAAGCTCACTTTGATTATTTATGTATGCACTCATTGTGCAATATACAAGCAGTCACCTTTTAATTGTTTTTTCTGATCTTTATTTTTCTAAATTACCTTGCAGTTTTATTATCTGAAAAGAAATGTGTTCAAATATTTCTTTGACAGGGAATTTTTAAATAACTTTTGCATCTTTAAACTCCACCAGGCTTGACTAAGAGCTTTTTTTCCTGCTCTGTCAAAACTTTAAATAAACTGCAAACCTAACAAAACGCAGCACGACAAGTGGTGATTAAATAAAACATTGCATCTTTCCCAAAGTCCTTTTATTTGGTGTTGTTTTTATGATATGCTTTACGATGCTGCTCATTTTTTAATCACTTTGGGGGCCAAACTCCTGAATACAAAACACTTCTGCTTATAGAAAAAGTCACCTCTGCAGCTTTACGTTCTTCCAGTGTTTTAATTATTCCCTCGGCTGGGACTAATACCTGGGTTGAATCAGGCTTTAGATCACGCCGTGGTCCTCACCTCTGGAGCAGTCGACCGACGGACACGCGGGGGCATCTGAACCTGCTGACAGCCTCACACAGTTTCAAGTTAAACGTTGTCAGCACAGTATTTACATAATGGCACACATCAACCGAGGTCAGCACGAAGCATTTTTGTAAATACCACTGCAGTGTAATTTTTTTTATCACCTTTACCCTTCTTTGTTACGCTTCTACACATAAATATATGCTTTCAAATGCTTATTTCCAGATCTGGCTTTTATTTTTTGACATCGCTTACAGTACCACGGACTGGGTCGAGACCAAACTCTGATCCGACGGTGATATTAAAGACAAGATCAGAAAGGTCACCGAAGCCATTAAGCACCGACATCTGGGGACCTGCTCGCTCTGCTCGGAAATTCTCAGTAATTGTTGGTAGTGGAGGCAGAATTTAAGCAAAACTCAAAGATTCCTGTGTGCGGTGTGTTATGTTCAGCTACGTTATCTATAGAAACAGGCAGGTTTAATTGTCCGCTGTAAAAGGAGAGGCTTTGTTTATTGTCTGAGCTTACACTGGATTGAAAATGAAGCCGGTTTCATGTTTTATTGCTCATTATACGAGTTGTGAAAGCGGTTGAATGGGTGAAAAATCTGAGCTGTGGGTTTGTTACATAGATTATATATAGGTTCTTGCTGTTGAGTTTTTTCCTGGCTTGGAATGAGCCTTTGTGACACAGGACATTCAGCATGGTCGGTCCACTTCCAGTACAGACAATGAATCTGTGTTGCCTTATTTGACAGATTTCTGTGCATTTTCCTGCTACTTCTGGCCATTTGATGAACAATAATGTCTATTATACTTGAGTATATGACACCCAATTTTCAAAGAAACATAATACAAAAATGTATATATGCATTATAAAAAAAATTCTCAATTCTTTTCCTTTTGGCGCTGGTGAATGTTGTTTGGCCCTGGCTCAAATCCTCTTTGCAGGGTCTGATCCAGCAGCAACCTTTATAAATCCTTATGGACTAAACACTTTGACTTTTAATGAATAGAATAGATGAAACAGAACTTCTTTCACTGTCATTGCAAATTTTGCAACGAAATCAATCATCTCAATGCATTATAGATAAATACTAAGTGCAGAAGGTTTTCCTGCTTTGTAAAACATCTTTAAGTGTCTTGAAAATATATGTAAGTATACTTTATTATTATTATTATTATTAGCACTAATTGTAGTTAAGTTGCTAGTAGGCACTCACAATGCATGGCTTAACAAGTAAAACTAATTGTAGTGCATGCAGTGTGACAGAAACGCCACTTGCAAAGGTTGATGAGTGTGTTTGTTTCATGTTTGCATGTAGAAAGGCTTTTTAAAAAGTTTTTTAAAGGTTCCTTAATGACAAATTGACAGTTGCATTGTTTCAAACAGGTCCAACCATTCTTTGGTGACTCATTACAGCCAGTACAAGCCCAGGAACCCCTTTGAAACAAAAACTATGGCTGGCATTTCATCATGCATTTTTTATTTTGCAGTGTGACAATGATTTATTCGCGGTAGATCTTTTAGTCGACACAGTTTTCCTCGTTTGTGTGAGCACAGTGTTGTGCTGTTAAACCGGTTCAGCACCGTGGACAGCTCCCGGAGAGCCACAGCAGCATCAGTGACCTTGTTTCTAACATCCACACTGCCATATGCTGAAGATGCACTCTACCTATAGGAAAAATAACAATATTGTGAAGAAACAGCAACAAAAAAATAATGCAAGCAGCTCCAGCTATGCTTAAATTATAACTACAATGCTGCTGAACAAAGGCTTAATCTCCTGGGGGGTCATTATTCCTTACATATACCAAAGCGGAGGGTTTGCCTGTGAATGTATACCAGCAATTCTGCAAACTCTGTTCACATTTTTTTTTTTTACAAGCACTATAATAATGATCTTTCTGTTAACTGCCATTATGTAAATGAAAATTAAAAAGCTCTTTCTTGTATGTTTAGTGTAATTTTTCAATCAAGAGAAGAAAAAAATGTTGATTCGATGTTTTTTCTGCTGCTTAATCCTTGGATTTTTTTTTTTTTTTTTTTTTTGCGTTAATCTAATTTGATAAACTCACCCAGCATTGCTGCAAGTGTAATTCTCAGGTCGAGGTCACTGCTGCGCTGCCAAAGCAAGGTAATTCCATCCCTGAGGTCATTAATTACAGCATTAGACAAAAGGTAGAAGGGGATTGTGGGACCTACAGCAGGTCTGAGATGCCAAATCAAGCATTTCTAACCAAAAAAAAAAGCAACCTTTTCCTCCCTTCCCTTCCCCCAGCCCTGCATGTCATAAATTACTTCCAGGGCTCAGGACTAATAGCTGTGTGAAATAATTCATCACACTGAACAAACAATAAGTCAGGTAGGGCTCATGAATTATATCGAATTAAGCTTTTTGATGTTGGGTGATGCAGGAACTTCAGGTCTTTATGTCGCCCTCATCCTCCTCCTCATCATCCCTCCCATTCACACCATCCTCCCCCTCCTCTCTCTCTCTCTCTCTCTCTCTCTCTCTCTCTCTCTTCTCCTCTCCTCCCTCCCTCCCTCCCCTCCCTTCCTCCCTCCCCTCCCTCCCTCTCCTGCTATTTGAATAGAGAGCCTGCGGAGCGCTCTTTTGTTCAGTAGCGCTCAGCTGCTGGAGAGGTGAGCACCACTCCGGCTGCTCCTCCACTCATCGCGGCTGCTGCTGCTGCTGCTCGACTCGGCTCGTTTGCAAGAAGAGATCCGTTGCATTGCAAAGACAACACAGTCCTCCGCTGGTTTCTCTGTACTTGACACCCAGGTCTGCACCCCATCACTCCTCCGACGCACTCGCAGGGCTTTTTGTTGCTTTTTGGTTTCCTTTTTACGCGTCGTTGGATGGCTCAGCTTCCCGGTCCGTGGCGTCTTTAACCACCTGCACCGTATCACACCGACCGACGCTCCTGTGAAGCTGCAGCATCGCTCTACATTCCTGTGGACTGGAGCTCATCGGAAAAGGTGAAGACGAGTTGGTTGAGTGTAGTTTTTGAGCTATTTAGTGGCTGATTTTGCGCATGAAATTAATTTAATGTTGTTTTATGCCCATTTACACAAGAAGATGAGGGCGTTTTGCAGATTTTGTGCACTACAATCGATTTGGATTGGAGAGGAGCTTTATGTTCTGTGATTAGAATCACAGGTGAATTTTGCTACAAAAGTATAGCCACTGTAAGAACATAAAAAGCTGCTGTGGGTTTTTTGACTGAACCTCATCCGAAAAGGTGAAAGCGACTTGGTTTAGCTTTGTTTTTGGGATACTTTATGATTGGATTTGCTCATAAAGTCAATTGAAGGTTGCTTTACTCGCACTTGCATAAGAAGAAAACGGTGTTTTGCAGATTTTGTTCACTACAGTTGGTTTGGACTAGACAGGAGCTTCTTAATTCTGTTCATCTGTGATCAGAAATAAAGGTGTACTAGAATGCAAAGGTATAGCCACAGTAAGAGCATGATTCACTGATAGCAAACTGGTTTGTGCTTCCATGTAGCTGATTTTTGAACTGAACCTAATCCCATAGGTGAAGGGGACTTGGTTTGGCTTTGTTTTTGTTTTTTTGAATAAATGATGATCAGATTTGTGCATGAAGTCATTTTAATGCTGTTTTACTCCCACTTACATGACAAGAAAAAGGTATTTTGCAGATGTTGTGCACTACAGTTGCTTTGGATCGGAGATGAGATTGAAATACTACTCAAAGACAAGATCTGTGGTCAGAATTAGCTATGCAGAACAAAATGTATAGCCACTACAAGAGCATGATTGCTAATTCAGAACTGCTGTAGCTTCCATGTGGCGGTTTTTGGATTGAACCTCATCCCAAAGGTGAAGGGAGTTGATTTAGCTTTGTTTTTGTTTTTTTGATAAATGATGATTTGATTTGCACATGAAGTCAATTTAATGTTGTTTTTTTCCCAGTTGCATGAGAAGAAAAAGATGTTTCGCAGATTTTGTTCACTACAGTCGGTGTGGAGTGGACATGAGCTTTATGTTCTGTGATCAGAATTACAGGTTTAGTTTCATACAAAGGTGGCGGAGCAACGATTCAAAACTGCTCTGGCTTCCATATGGCAGATTTCTGGACGTCATCTATAAGGGGAGGATGAGTTGGCTTGGCTTTGTTTTTTGGATAATTGATGGTTGGATTTTCACACAAAGTCAGTTTAATATGGTTTTTCTCACACTTAGATGAGTAGAAAAGGATGTTTTGTGGATTTTGTACACTACAGTTGGCTTGGACTGGAGATGAGCTTTATCTCCTGTGATCAGACTTACAGGTGCACTATAAAGCAGAAGTATAGCCACTGAATAAACATGATTGACTGATTCCAAACTAGTTAATGCTTCTGTGTGGCTGATTTTTAGACTGGGACTTCATCCCAAAAAGTGAAGACAAGTTGGTTTAGCTTTGTTTTTGGGGTAGTTGATGATTTGATTTGTGCATGAAGTCAGTTTAATGTTGCTTTGTTCACATTTGCATGAGAAAAAAAGGGTGTTTCGCTGATTTTGTTCAGATCTGTGATCAGAATTACAGGTGCTCTTCAACTACAGCCATTGTAGGAGCATGATTCACTGATTCAGAATTGCTCTGGTTAATGCTTGCATGTGGCTGATTTTCATAAATCTTCACTTTACTGTGTTGGGAATTTAGCTGTCTAGAGATCTCATCTGACTTAGACATTTAAGGGTGGCTCTGTTACTATGGTAAAGTGCTTTTGTTGTTTTTCTGCTTGGTGTTTGCTCCATGAGGAAATCATCATTCCCTGTTTTGTCCTTTTGCCACCCACTTACGAGCATATTTAAGATTGCAGGTTTACTGCAGGATTCAGATCTGCCTGAACCACCCGCCCACCTCCTGTAGCTTGCTTCTCCTCGTCCTGTAAGCCTTCAGGTGAGGCGGACGGGGGACAGGATTGGGTGAAAGTCGATAGGCAGCGCTGGCAGGGCTGTCAGCGCTGTCGTGAAGCATGAGGGGAGAAGAAACCTGAGATGTTATCTTGGATGGCACTTACACTCCGTCAAATAGGCCTCTCAATTATTTCTCTAACTCTCCGCAGGAGGACCTCGAGGCTACGAGCTGATCAAAGCCGAGGAGGTCCGAGCTCGGCCACTCGGTTGAAACGAGGTTTTCTGGTTGGCTGAGGGATGTTGAGGGTGGAAAAGATAACAATGTCGGCTTTGCTTTTCTTTGTGTCTCTGTGTTTGTGTTAATTTTACAAGTGTATCGCAGAGAGAAGAAAGTTGGAGCAGAGTTGCTTCATCACCTCCTGGGAAATTAAGCAGAGATTCAACCAAGCGGTTTGCGGAATGGTTACTAGTCTTCTGCTTCCTTTCTCCTGACTCTTATTCTGTCT
Organism: Acanthochromis polyacanthus; assembly: GCF_021347895.1. Classification (NCBI taxonomy): domain Eukaryota; kingdom Metazoa; phylum Chordata; class Actinopteri; family Pomacentridae; genus Acanthochromis; species Acanthochromis polyacanthus. The sequence continues at coordinate 37,922,101 of NC_067116.1, read as the reverse complement.
GTCTTATGCTCACTGAGTGTCACAGGTATTGGCACTCAGACACACAGCCGACATGGAGCATCCACAAGCTGTCCTTGGCACAAATGATCCTGCTTTTTTCTGATATTTCATCCCCGATCATGCATTTAGCCTCTGCACTGGACCTTAATGTGTAAAAGGCCGGCCTCATTCTCATTTTGTGGCACAGTGTAGCTAAAATGTTCCCTTCTCAGCGGTTGGGTAGCCATGTGTTTATGATGTTTGTGTGTGTGTTTGCTGGTCACCTCATGAGCTATAATGGCATCATCAGCTCCTGTTGTACTAATAAGCTCTGGCTTGCACATTTAACCGCCTTTTAAGTCTCTCTGCTGCATTTTTCACATCTTTCTGCCTCATGCATATTGCAAGAACGTGTCTGTGTTTGTCTTTCCTGAGCTTTCTCTCTCATATCGTCTCGCTCTGTTTGGACTCTCGCTCATCACTCCTGCCCCGGATCACAGGCTCTGCTGTTTACGCCATTGTTTCTGAAGAGGTGCTTTTCTTTTCTGTGGTGTTGCCAGTTCACTGCCCCCATTTTTCACGTTTCACTGTGTGATGAGGCGTTAGAATGGCTGAAACAATATTCCTTCAGAGGGAGGTTTCGCCGCTTCTTAGTGGCTCCACTCCAAGCGCGGTCAAGACCGGCTAAGAAGTGTTGTCACCGCACCTCGAGAAGGAGAAAGAAAAGACAGGTGAGGGAAGGAGGTGACACGCTGGGAGAATTTTTCCAGCTTTATCTGCTCTTTGCACGAGGTTGCGTTTGTCACATATTTCAATAATGTGTCTTTTCTGGCTGACTGCGCTCAGCTTAGTGCAGACACTTGTGTAGCGGGAGACATGAATGGGCAAGAATTCATTTTGCACTTGAGTAGTGTCCAAGCAAATGAATGGGAAACTGTGAATTTTTACAAGGGATTTGCAAATGGAAGACATTAATATTTCTACAATGAACCTTCTGCTGTGCTTAAAACAAACAAGCCGCCCTGGCAGGGGATGAAACAAGAAGGAGAGAGCAGCCAAGCAACTGTATCAGCACCGAGGATCTTGGGCTTGAGTTTGGCTGTTTGACTGGCGACGGCCTCCAGCTAGAAATCCTATAGCTGGTAAGAGTGTGGTGCTGTGAGTTCAGCTGTGATCCCGCTGTAGCTGATAGCTGATAGCTGATAGCTGGCTTTAATCCTCGTATTTGTGCATTGGAAAAGATACTGATTATTACTCCTCTGTGTGTTGTATTTTTTATGAAGAGTTCAGAAGCTGTAGGCTTTAGTGCATATGTTACAAATGAATGTAGCTTTTTTGGCAGAAGGGGTAGGGAGGGGATGCTGCAAGATTCCTGCAGTGAGAGAGACTAATTTACAGAGTAAGATAACCTTGATCCAATTAAGCAGCGAAAACACTCACAGCGGCCTACACGCATGTTCAATTCTGTAAATGTTGAGCGCTTTCCACTGTCTGCTCAAGTTCTATGTGGGTCCAGGGACCATGTTTGCAGCTGCAATCCACCTGGCACCTCCAGTCACCACCCAGTCGCAGGGTCTTAATAAAAGCTGCACCTTCGCTTCTCCGGAAGACGTCAGTCTGCCTGATTGACAGCTCAGCGTATCCCTCCCGCTCCTCCAAGCTGACACCAGCAAGCAGATGGAGCGGAATCTAAGTGGCCTGCTGCTAGCTTTTCCTTGGCTAATAATATAATAGTCTGGCATTAACCGTACGGTCTGACTAGGCACCACAACGTAAGACCAAGCAAATGAACGAAGCAGCGCAACGCTAGGCCATCGATGAGCAGTGGCGGCGCAGTTTATAAAGCCAGGAGGCACAGAGGCAGAAAAAATAGGTAGTTTACCACACTACACCTCCAGACGCAGCTCGTCGCATATTTCACTCAGTCACACCCCCCTCCTCCTCCCAAGCCCCAGCTTGCACCCTCTCGCACCAAAGTTAATTTAGTCAAAGGAAGCATTTTCTCTGATTAAGTATACCATAAATAAGATAATGGACATCTGGTAACAGTTTTTGTCTGCTGAATTAATGACAGGAGCACAGTCGAGTATCTCCCAGTGATTGGAGCAGGAAGGGGGTGCAGAGGGTGAATTTCTTTTATTTTTTATGCTCACCTGGCTTTTTCCCCTCTTGGCTCTTTTTTTTCTCTTTGTCTCGCCAGTTGGGTGCAAAGCCTCCTTTGTTAACGCAGTTGGCATGTCAGTAGATCTGAATTGGATTGCGTCTCTATCAATCACCATCCTGACATCCTGGGAGGAGAAGCAAATAGTACATAGCTGTTTATTTAGCCATTTTCCTGTCTGAGCTAATCCTCAGGAAATAAAAAGCTCCCTGCGGGCTCTTAATGTGGTTTCAGCACCGGACAGCTCCTGAAGAATCACCTATTTTGTCTTCCTCTGTGGTTTTTTTTTTTTTTTCCAAAACTAAAACTCACCAGAGTTTGCACATCTTCAGTCAGTTTATAAGCAAAAGCCTGCCACACTGAAGGATACCAGCTATGTAATGCTGGCATCATTGTTGTACAGGCTGTATCTGTCAGACTCTGATGAGCTGGGTAAACAGGGAGAGCTTGAGAAGCCTACAGATGGCCAATGTTTCCTCTTGTGTGCTGCAATTCCCAAAGGAGAGCTCGCAATTTTTTCTGTTCAATTTTAATTTGTAGAGCTACAAAGGAATCCCCTGGATCTGTTTGTTGTATTTTCTCAGACGGGGCAATCATAACTAAGCAAGAGGAGAAATTGACAGAAATGTATGGAAGGAGCAGCTTTTGTTACTGAGAGTGATTTCTGTCCTCTACCTGCCTGGATTCCACACAGTGGGACTATTTATGAAGCCAGGGCTACCAGTGTGATACTTATAAAGCTCTCCTCGCTAATCAGAGATCTAGCTCTGGGTTGCCGAAACAATCAGCAGGGATTTATGGGAGAGAATAGGAAAGTAGTATAATTAATTGAATCCAGAGCCTTTGCACGCCAGGTAGAGCTGATCCGCGCATGCCGACTTTCTGTCCTATATGATTGCTTTGCTTGTGCGCGCTGTGTGCAATTCACTGTTTGACTTTTGCTGCTCTTAATAATAGCAATAATGATTTTTGAGTCGCACAAAAATAAGATACAGTGCGGCCTTTCCCATCCCTTTTGTGTTTTTAAGACAAATGCTGAATGGCAAATGCTGAAAGACTGTAATGTGCAGGAGGCTTTAGTGCATAATTTCTGTGGATATTGCAGCTTCAAAAGGTTTGTTGTTGGCGTATTTTGTCATTATGAGAAAGAAAAATCAGTTCTGCCTTTCATTCTTTATCCCACCTCGAAAAAAAAGCAGGTTTCTCTAATCCTTCCGTCTCTCTCCCCGTAGGCTCAGAGCTTTGAAATCGTACTTTTCTTAAAGGTTTTTGTTGTTGTTGTGATAATATTGCCTTTTAATATTTTCACATCACTCACTTTCTGCCTTTATTTTTCTGATCATGCAGCTTGGTACATTATAATGAATTCAGACACAGGTACACATAGACACTAAGTGAGACTAAAACACAACAGCTGGTTCATGTCCTACCCTCAATAAGTAAGTCTGCTTGGCAGCAAAACCAAACCAAGTCGTCTTTTGTTGACATATGTTGCACATTTTGTAGTGAATTCCATCTGGGGTGCCTAAATACTGAAGTCAGGCTAATGCTGTCTGAGATTCCCGCTTCTCCAGGTATTTATTAGCAACACATAGAGGAATATGTTCATGTAGTTGTCACTGAAAGACTTTGTGTGGATTTTTGTTGTCTTTGTTTCCAATCCGCCTCCCTAAATGAGTTATAGAAACCAATTAACTTGCTCTTTTCTAACATGCTCACGTTGACAAGATGTTTAGGCTACTGCATATTTCCATAATGGCCACTTATCTCAGCATGATAGCATTCACTGTTTAACACTGAACACAAAGCACAGCCGATGGAAATGTCTTCCGCTTCCAAAGTAGGAACAACATTTCATGGCAGTTCTTGCAATAGTTTATCAGTTAATTCCACTCAAAGAAAAACTTGAATAAGAACCTGAAGGTGGCGCTAGAGGAAATGTCAGGGGGATTATCAAAGACATTAGGATTTGTCCTCAGGGGAACATGAATGGCAAAGTCAAATTTGGTGAATAGACGTTCAGATATTTCAAACAAATTCAGACAACTATTGCTGTTGCTTCAACAAAGACGTGCAGTCCTTCTCTGGTTATTGATTAAACCCCTAAAAAACTGATTTATGTGTATCAAAGTTACATATTTTGAAGTTCTTTTTAGCAGAATAATCCCTTCTGACCTAAAAAAATAGCTTAGATGTAACTCTAGAATGCATTCCAGCCTCTATCTCCACATGTTCCTTTGCTATTGGCTGCATCTCGAGGACACCGTGTTGTAATATTGAAATAATACAGTCATATATGTTCAAGTTGAAGCTGATTCTGCACAGGAATAACGACATGTAAAGCCCCTCTCTGCAAGCTGAGACGACTGGTTCTTGAAGTTTATGTGTGAAATCTCAAAAGTCTGAATCTGTGTTTTTAACTGCAGTTTCAAGCTGGAAATGCTCAGTTGTGGAACTGACAGCTTATTTCGCTCATGATCTGTCACCTAGCAAATAAAAAAACACCATATAAAACTAGATTTTCACTGGAGGGCGTCTTTAAGTGGAGATTCGGAGAGATGAGGGGCAGAAAGGCTGGAGGAACAGTCGGAGAGACCAGCAGCAGCTGGTTGACCTGCAGCTCTCACCAGGTGGATTTAGTCAATTGTGTCCAAAGTCAGCCTTTAGGTGACACTTGGATTTGTAGTCCGTGTGGGTTTAGCCACAGTATGAGCAAATCTGCCCCTTCAGAGGTTTTGGACTTGTGTGTATGTGCAGCTGAGTGTGTTTGTGTGAATCGGTCCAGTGGGATCCACAGATGTGCTGAGCTGAACAGAATGAGCCAGAAGATTAGAGTGAGGCCTAAAAAAAGGCTAAGTGAGAGCTACCTTCACGTGGGCAGCATTCACCTTCTTGTCATTCACAGCGAGGCTTCTCAGCTATCTATCCAGCTAATTTGTCTCATTGTTAATGTTCTCTGCTAGAAACAGCAGAGAATCATTACATCTCAGGTGCTCTCTGATTCTGGCAGATATGTCACTTCATCTCCTCCTGTGCTGCCTCAGGGGGGCCGGATGAAAAACTGGAGTCACCATCAATTGATTCTGATATGGAGTTTGTAAGGCCTCATAGTGGGTCAGATGTCCTGCAGCAGAGTTGGTAGGCATTCTGCAGTTTCTAATAAGATTGCTGATATTCCACCAAAGAGGCTTTTACATGGAGCTGTGAAGCATGCTGCCTTCAAGCTCAGAGGCATTAGAGTGGATGGTGGAGGTGGTAGCAGCTGTGCAGGTGTGTGTGTGTGAAAGTAAAGGCCGGAAACTTTTTGCTCAAGGACTGTACCTAATGTGGAGCTCAGTTTGTTAAGGGACCAACAGTTTTCGAGTAGAGAGTGCATTTATTTTGGCCAGTGTCTCCTGCATTGTTCACAAGAAAATTGCATTTTTTAAAAAAGAATAATTTCCATCCAAATTGCTTTTACTGCTATTCCTCAGCGCATTTCTCAAAACAAAGAAAGTAAAAGCGCATTTGTTTGCTTTCCCGAATCAGGAGAAAAACTCACCCGGTCAGCCCATAGTGCCGCTGAATGGTGGAGGTCAGTTTTTTTTCGTGGCTGCTGATTTTAATGTACTGAGACTGTCAAACAATTACCGTTTTGTGGCGGCTGCACAGCTGCTCTGCAAGGAAAATTCCCCTCGTGGACAGGGTAGCTTTTCCCGTTCCGCTCCGCAAATTCAGAATGAACTGCCGGGTTGCGTACCACTTTCTGTTTTGTAATTAAACTGTCACACTGCAAAAATTAATAGAGAAGAAAATGCGGCGTGGAAAATGGCAGAAAATGAAGAGACTTTGCCCAGTCACTCAGTCATTAGTCAGGCAAGAATGATACTAATCAGCTGACTGTGTTGTGGGTGAATATGTGAGAGAACACAAACATCTGCTGTCGGCCTGATGAGTGCTCTCTTTTCTCTCTCCTTTAGCACTAAACCACAATGAACTATGTCCCCTTGTGTCCTTTCCCTTTAACATTTCTCTGGATTTTTCCCTCAGCTGTAATTAAAGAGACCGTCTGTCTGACTTTCTGTCTGTCCTAATAATTACTCTTGGTGCAGAAGGGATGGAGCCCTCCGCTTTGCTCCTGGACCTCTTTGATAAATTTGGCAACGGCTCCAGAACTGTTGCCGGGGCACCTCTAGTGACTGCGAATGCCCGTGACTTGGTTTGTGTGATAGAGAGCTTGGGTGCGAAAGCGCTGCTATCGCATCCCCAAGCGCCCGACTCTGTGCGGAGATTGATTGGAGGCCGCTGTCCGTGATGGATCATCCTCTGCATTGGGACCGTTGGCCGAGCTGTCCGACCGCTATCTGTCACCGTGCACGGGGCTACTGCAGCCGCACTGAGGGCCCGGTGTGATTATGTGCGCACTTTCATTAATAAATAATCAGAGCTTTTGCTTATCATCTTGCCTTTCCTCGCTTAATCCCCAGAAAACAGCCTAGAAAACAGAGCTTGCTTGCTTTTGTAATCGGAGGAAAAATGGCTCTTTTCACTGATGTCTGGGACTCTCATATGCTCGACCACCCACTTGCTTGCCGCTGTTTTTCATGGACACACGCGTGCAAGCCCTTCTCCAAACTCCCAGCACAGCACAGCACAAGGATTTTCTAAGCTCGGAAGGCTGCATCCACCTCAGGCGGTAGAGGGCCCGGGCTCTAATTGGGCCTCGTCTTAGCGTGACCTTCATTGTTTTGACAGAGAGGGTATCTGAGGGAGACACTCCAAAGCTGGGGTTTATCTGCTCCCCTCTCCTCCCCTGTCCTCTCCATGTCAAACCACCAGGCTCGGCAGTGGAGGAGGCATGTTGGAGGAGCCATTAGCTGCCTCCCAACCGCTTTTCCCAAAAAGGGTCAAAAGCTGTCTGAAGCTGTGGAGTGGATGTTTTAGCACTCACCTCGGTGGGCAGCCTGCTTGTGTGTGTGTTTGTGTGTCTCTCTTTCGAACTATATTGTATTTTAGTGTTGTCTTCGGCTATGGACAGTGCAAGACGAGCTCCGAGAATTGCAAGAGATGTGTTCAAATAGCGAGTCAGCTCATTTCAGCGCTGATGTGACTTTACCAACTGAGCATTAGCAGTCAAGCTGTGTTGTGCCTTCAGGTGTTCTCATAGGGATGGAAAAGAAAATACTCCGGCCGCACTGACACTGATTTTAAAAGCTCCCTTGTGATTTATTAGGAAAACATTTCTTTAGACCACCCACCATCACTTCACTGCCTCGGAACTTATGGATACCGAGAATACTGAGCGCGCACTCGCTCGGGCTCCGAGTAACAGGAGAGCAATTTGGAGTGGATTTTAAGTGGCAGTGGAGGTTCACAGCGGATCATTAGATATTCTCTTCGCTCAGTGCATTAGGAAATGTGTTTGTTGTGGGTAGTCATGGTGCTACAAGCTTCATTATGTGGAAATCCTTTTTTTCTGCCTCCTTCTTCTGCCTCCTCCTCCTCCTTGCACGTCTTCTTTCCGAATCAAGGTCACAATTGAACTTTGGCAGCATTTAAGAGGCCGATCCTACAATCACGCTTCTTGATTGGGGTGTTTATTCTTAATTAGGAATCTCAGACAGGACAGCGTTTTCAACAGCCCATCACCAAAACGCCGCCGCAATCACAGGGTTGTCATTTCTCATGTGTTGCTACAAAACAGCCTTAATTGGCTCCTGTTATTCCCTAGACCACACTGCTGTTGAATAGCTGCTCAGGATTAATAGCACTCTTTCTTAATGTGGACTGAAATTAGCGCTGTAAATGAAATCTCAAGATTGTGATTGGCTAGAGGGCTTTTATAAATGATGTTTTTTGGGGGGTTTCGGTCTTGCTCCAGTTCGCTCCACGTTTCATGCACCCCCTGGCCTGGCTGGCTTAATGTCTGGCCTGTGCTTTATTTAAACTACCCACCTGTGTGCCATCCAGCAGCAGCAGTGTATGTCCAAGCGGCTATTACCTTTTTTCTTCCCTCAATCCTGGAGCCGAGGCTGCTCATCTCGTCAGAGCCGCGGATCCGACTGCCAGCTCCTCGGCCTCCGGTGGCATCTGCTCTTTGCATTGGCCACCAGATAAATGAGGTGTTTGCTTTTCTTTGGCAGAGTGGTACTTTTTCGGAAGGTCAGCGAGGGTGGCTTCGCTGGGGAGAGAGAGCTCTGTTGATGCGACTCTCGGCTCAGCTCTTTTAAAGGACCGGCCTTTCTGAACGTGTTAGCCCATTAACCACAAATCATGTATGCTTTAGGTCACTGCCAACCATTTCCCAAAGCTGCCTCCAAGTATTTAGATGAATTTCCTTTCCTTACCTTCCCTGCGGCGGAATGGTTTTACTTCAGTACAAGATGAAAATGAACCCAGGGAGACCTGAAATTTCCTGACAGAGATCAGTAATCACCAGAGTGAACATTTAGTCCACTTAACCTCTCTGTTGTAGTATGGTAATGCAGATTTGGATCCAACCTTTTGTTGGTGCATTTAAAGAGATTTCAGCATTCAAGATTTGCAGCCACTGTAATAATATACCAGCATGTGGTCAGTTTGTCTTTAAGGCTTTTTCTGATAAACATAGTCTTCTGGTTTTAATACTTTTTTACCCTGGTTTGCAAGTTTAAGTGTGACAGCTTCCCCAAGCCTCCATTCACACAAGATTTCTCCCAGGAAGATGAGTAATTTTAATATTGCCTGCAGTGATTAAACAGAGCTGCATCCCAGATCATTATCAGATGATTTGTTGTAATGTCAGCTGCAGGTTACACAGTTTTGTTGGTTCACGTCCAAGTCTATCACAGGCCACTTATTGTAATTTTAAAAGTTCAAAATCCCACCTGGAATGATGCCGTTAAATTATCAACAACCACTGAGAATATTTTGTCCCCCTACTCCCCTGCTCTGTGTTAATCCCACCTGCATGACGGTTCACTCTGAATACTAAGTAACGTTTTCATGACTTTTGAGAGTTTCTGATGCAGAATTGCATTCTAAACTGACATGAACATCTCCAGGCATTATCAACCCATATCATGTCTATTATAAATGGCCGAGCAGGGACTTCTTCCATCTTCTGGTACGGTGGAGGGCACGTTATCGTCCATTCTGGTCATTGATAAATGGGAAAGGAACCCTGCTAATGTAGGCAACGTCTTGTGTGAATAAGTGCATGCAAAATCTCTTGTGCTGTCGTCACCCTGGAAAACCTCAGTCTAGATGTTTTACGGTAAATGCAGCCACAGAGTGTATTTTAACCCAAACCATGAACCTTTTTTAAACCTAACCAGGTAGTTTTGGTGCATAAACTTAACCAAATAACTACACAGAATGACACAAAGTTAAAAACAAAAGTCAAAACAAGAGACTTAAGTCAAAAAATAATAATATACTATTGGTCCAACATGGGAATCAAATTCGTGTTTCAAAATTCACTGACTTATGCAACCTCCAAATGTGGCTTTTTGGTCCTCTTGATAAGTGCAATATTGGACTTTTATCACCAGTAAATGAGAGAAAAACAGTCTTCTGAGCCTGCTAGAAGGTGGTAGAGATCCCTAGTGGCCCATATCATGCATGATAATAGACTGGATAGTATGATTGCATCAAGTATTATAAAATATACCAGTTCTTAGCCATGCTCAGGCATCAGACTGTATTTTGTGTTTCCTGCAAATCAGTGCATACTAACATTGGTGAACCAGGTAAACATTATACCTACAAATATCGGCGGGTTAGCTTTGTCATTGTGGATATCTTAGCATGCTAATGTTAGCATTTACCTCAAAGGGCCTCTGTGTCCAAGAGCGACCTTATTAGCAGACCAGTATGATGTTTCAGATATAATTCACATAAGAAAGTGCTCTGTAGCAAACTCTGACAAACAGTAATAAAAGTCAAATCACGGCTAAATACATGTGCATTTTCATTAACTTTGAAAGGAAGCTGGGTGCAAAAGGATAAGCTTTAAAGGAAAGAAAAACAGCTGTGATACTTCCCTAGATACCTGATGAACATCCGACAAACCCAAATGTTTATTCTATAATGTCATACAGCCGGAAACAAGACAGTGTGCAGGAGGTTTTCAATTTATATTCGGGTTTCAAAGCTGTGGTGTAATTATCATGTACAGATATAATGTAATCCACAGATTTATAATTTTCTTGTGATTAGCTCTAATTCTCTAATTCTTGTAATTAACTGTGGGATGGAGACAATCTGCTGACGAGCACACAGTTGTGACAGACTTCATGTATCCGTCAGCTATTTCTTTTTTCTGTGTTTTCTGGCATTTTTTGCTGTAGCAAGCTGACGGGGAATGGCATGAAAGCAAAGGTCTCTGGCTACAGCATTTTGAAATGAAAAGAAATACAAAGAAACATGCACGGTTGAGGGGAAATGCTTCCTGCTAATGGATCGACCTGGATAAAGCAAAATAATCCAGCGTTTTTCAAAGAAATGCCAGAAATCTTTCTGTTGTGCCAACATTTTCAATCAGCACATCCTCTCTCGGTAAACATATATATTCTCGCTCTCTTTCTTCTCAGTGCTACATCAACCCTCTATTTGTTCTGTTACCCACGGCTCCACATCCTTCTCCTCCCAGTTCCGAATCTTTCAATTAAACCTTCCGGCTGATCATTCAAGCTTGCTCAAAGCTTGCTCCCGGCCCCCCGTCATTCTGCTGCACCTCGGCGTGGAAGTGCGTTCTGAATTAGCGCCAGGTGTTTGTTTTTCCTCTCTCGGTAAACAATGTTTGATGAGTTAAATTAGCTTCCCCTTCTTCTGAGAAGAGGCACGCTGTGGGAGTAATAGTGCAAGGGAAGAGGTGGTGAGTTTAAACATAAGAAAACAAAACTAGTGACGAACCGCTTGAAGCTTCAGATTCATTCATGGGGTTCATGGTCAGGCTGTCGGCTTTGATTAGCTTTTTGTTAACTATTCATTCTTTGCGGCTCTTTGTGGCCTCCTTTTGTATTTTTTTTTCCTCAGGTAACATATTTTTTAAATCTCTCTTGGTCTGGATGTAGCCTCGGTTTTGCAGCCAGCTTCCACTGTGACTCATTATGTTGGAGCGCCTGAGCTTTCATGTTCGTTGTCATTAATTATGCAGCGCTTACGCAAATAATGAGCTCATAGCACTAACATGGGAACTTCTTGTCCTTATTTTTTTGTTTGAGGCTCTTTCGTACCACAAGGGAGCCACTTCAGTTTGTAAGATAACATTAGCAACATTTTACAAAGGCATGTAACTCTTACAAATGTCGAAATAATATAAAAACTGTAGTGGTTGGGTAATTACAGTATCTTCTAATGATTCAATACATGCATAAATTATTTCTGAAAACATGATGTATGTCGCTGTTGTAAAGTCAAAATTCAAACTAATGGGACCTAAAACCTTGTTTGAGTCACTGAAATTTTGTGCATAAGCTGTATATGTAAAGTCAAATGATAAATCCAAACTGTCACTTAACAATGCCAAAAAGAAGAGAACTGCAAGATGACAAGAAGGAAAGCTGTTGCTAACTGGCTTGGAATCAGAAAACAGCTTTCCATGACAAACTTAAGAATACATCACGGAGTTGAAAGCAGAGTGATCTAAAGATAGTGAGTTAGACCACTCTGCTTCCAATCCCTTCATATATACATATATTAAAAAAATCTAATTAATTACAGGCATTGGAATTATCAATTTATTATAAATCAATTAATCACATTTTTCTCAAATAGCAATATTTGATACAAGAAGTTAAGTTTTTCAGTTCAAATACATTTTTGGTTGCCAGTTGAATCAATAAATAGATAAATATGTTTGCAGTTTAAAATGTATAGAAATTACTGCAATTTTAAAATGAGACATGTAGAAAAAAGTGATTTTGATTATATAAAGCCAGGATTTAATTTGGTTAAAAAGGACTTTCAAAAAGTTAAAAATCCACAGATTCATTCTGTTTTCATAGTTTGTGTCTGATAAATAGTGTCATTTTGATGGTTCTTTTTTATTTAGGAATATACATTTTATTTTTAAACAAAAATGTTTTTTTTTTATATAAATTATAAGTTTAGAATTAAATCATTAAAAGACAGACATTTTTGTGGTCTAAGTTATTACTCCACTGAGGCTCCACCTCCTTGGCAGTGTAATAACTTAAACCACAAAAATGTTTGTTTTATTTATATTTATCTGCATTTTTCATCTGTCTGCTACATTCACAGATTACTGCAAACTCAACGTGCAATTATCGCCATTATATTCAACATTTTCAGACTTTTTGTAAACTCAAGCAGTGTCTTGAAAAGCGGTCTATTATGGGATGGCTACACTGTTACCATCGGTAGCAGGACTGTCGTAGCTAATGTTAGCTCTGGTGCTAACAGCAACATGTTTTACACTGAGGTGATACCGTCGGCTTAAAGTGCAGCGGTGATCAGAAAGCTCTTTGTAGCGCAATTTGCATACAAGCTGCCATCAGGAAGATTTTAAAATAAAACGATCTGCCCAACAAGCTCAGTGCGTCTCATCTTCCTTCACTGTTCACCAAACTTTCTTGTGTGCTGACGTCACTCCTGTGTATCTTCTTCATGACTCGCAAACAGACTTTATGTTCATTACCGCCACCTACTGAGCTGGAGTGTTCATCAGTGTTACTGGTGTGCCAGAAATAAGGGAACCGAGAAAGGTGTGATGAAATGCGTTGTTTTTAAATGCATTATTTCTGTAATTAATTAATCGAAATTAAGGCATTCACGTCCCATCTCTAACATATATACAACCAAACTAAATAATCTGCCAACACTAAAGCCTTGATATCAGCACACCCACTACCTTTCCACTCCATCATTCTCTCTTTCCATATCTCAGATACTCTGATGCCGTATCGCACATGTCAACACACCCACCTGTATTATCTTCTGCAGATGCACTGCACCACACCGGCTTTGGCACTCCTCTTCCACAGTCTCTACCTCAGACAAGTAGTATTTTCCTTGCCCCACAGCGTGGCACATCCCACCTCCTTGACTTCCTCCGCTGTCAGCTGATAGCAGGGATTCTTCTTGTAGCTGTCGGATTGGATTAGGAGAGACAGATTTTGGAGGTAGAAAATGTCCAGCCCATATCTGGACCATTTTTTTCATCTAAATATTATATATGAAAGATTAAAACGATGTTACCTGGCAAGTTGCATTAAGGGAGTTGGAGTGATATCAAATGAAATAACAGCCAAAAGACTCATGAGTTTGGGGGCAACTCTCCAAATTCACTTCCTTTATCCTTAAAGGGGTTTTCCCTTCTATTATAAAACGTTGATACAGCACCTAAATGGTTTCATGCCCTGGAGAGAAAGGATAGAACATTGGCCTGAATAAAAGTGGAAGTTGCCATGTATTGTGGAGCTAAACAATTAAAAGTTCAGATATTGAGAGTTTGCGAGTCTAGCATGTGACAGCCATCTTTGAGCCTAACAAAGAGGGATACAGCTGGAGAACCACAGCTAACCGGTTTGGAATCAGCAAAACAGTCCTAAGAAGCAAACACAGAAAGAAAGAGACAAAAAACATTGGTCACAATAGAGTACTATTTCTTTTTCAAAAGTGTATATAATCTTAAAATTATCAAACAATTGTGAATCATGTGAATTTAGCAGTAATATCTGTTCCTACATACACATTTGTACCAATTAAAGGCCTGGATCTTACTGCAAATGAGGCACATTAATGGACACATATGAGAGAGGAATCCATCTTCTCATGGATCTCTCAGCAAGAAGGCAACAGAACTTGTACAGCTGAGGACAAAATTATGAAAATTGAAATTCTTTTCAACATTTCCCAAGTCCTGTTTAACAGAGCAAGGATTTTTAACACTGCTAAATATATGAGTTTTAAATATGTGAGTTTTAGTTCTAACGCTTCTATCATTTTTTTTGCACACAGAAGCAAACTTATTTCACAAAGCTCTCAAAAAAATACCAAAGTCAAACTTATTAGCCACCCTGAAGCTAATAGTCAGTTATGTTTTCGTTTGCTGGTTAACAGCCTGCATATGTTTGGTGTAGTTTTCAACAAGTTTTATGATGTCTTCTAAAGAATCCCAGTCCATTGTTTTTAAAACTCCCTCAGATCTGATGGTGTTCTGGCATCAGCCCAGGTCTTCGATTCAGCCCACAGACTTTCTGGGTGACTCAAGGCAGAGCTCTGTACAAGCCTGTCAATAATTTTGGCTTTTTGGAGTTGTTTTTGCACCAGAAGTGCCAAACACTTCAGGTTGCTAAATGACAAACTGAAGGTCTTCTCTCAAAATCTGCTCATTTTCCTCTTTTTGATTCCTTACACCCTGACGAGATTCCTAAATCTGGACGCACTGAAGCATCCCCATAGAATTATAATACCACCGCCATGCTTCACTGTGGGGTCAGTCTTCTTTCTCCCAACACAGACACCTCTATGACCAAAGAGCTTTAGTTTTGTGTCATCTGACCAAATGATATGCCTCTTCTTCCAGGTTGTCCCCAGCATACTTCAATCTGTCAGCCTGTGTCATAGCCAGATGTCCAAATACTTTTGTCCACATAGTGTAAGTTGTTCTACATTGTGTGCATTCAAAGCTAATCTGCAATGTTACTGAGGTTCACAAGCTCAGTGCATTAGTAAGTTAAAGCACATCATTTGTACCACAGTGGTTCCCGCCATGGCTCAATGAAAAGATAAATTCTTAAGGTTATTGTTGATATTGAACCTGGTAGGTTTCAGTTTGTGTGAAATTACCGTGTGCAAATAAAAATAATGTGTTTTCTAAAGAAATATCTAGAAATGCTTTGCTAAAAATCCCTTCCTCTGTTAAGAAATGCCTAATTACGAATAGAATTTCCATAGGAGCCCAATAATTTTGTCCTTTACTGCATTTTGACAAATGACAAGCTTATTCCTGTCACTTGCTGCACCGTTCTGTCACATTTCACCTCCTTCACTGTACTTCCATCTCTGTCTCACAAGATTCTAACACTTCGATGTTGTGACAAAGTTCCTCTCCGTCAGCTCTTATGATATGTCGCGAGCCGATTCTGACACTTTCTCCTCGAGTGTGCGAAGCCGAATGTGCTAAACTTGAACTGCTATCAAGGTCACACTGCAAACACCACAAGTAAGAAAATGTGTCCCTTTCGTCTTTTGTTTTCCACTTTAACCCTCCTCCTGAGTTCATGTTTTCCTCAAGCAGGTTTGTCTGCCATCACTCACCAAGTATTATCAGAAGAGAAGGACAGATCATGTCGAAAAATATCCAGAGTGCTATGCTATTTTGAAATGTGATTTAACTAAAAAGACATTTTATGGAATTAATTGAACATGTGTGAAGCAGCTATTAAAATTAAATGTGTCCCCGGGCTGCCAGCGCCGCATCTGGGGAAAGACAGGTAATGGGGTTGGATGAGAGGCAGCCATTGTTTGAACAGTTGGCTGCTCTGACAGGATCGCATCTATCAGGGCTCGATGGGCGACGGCGGGTTACCAGGTACGAGCCCGGAGAGAGCGAGAGACGAGGCCCGCGCTGATAAACACACACTCGCAAATATTGGCCCCAATATTTAACCCATCATCGCTTGTGAAATATGAAAAACGCGATTTGTTTTTCCTGGAGGCAATTGCCGAACCACGTGTGCGATTTTTTTTGCCTCGGTCGTTGTAGTGCGACTTATTACTGGATGCATGACTCCACCTCGGCGTCGCGGATCATGCCTGTAAAGTCCCACCACAGTGGTAATGCGGGAGGACAGCCGAGAGCCTGTGGCTGTGTGTGGTTGTGATGAAATGTGTAATTATCCAAAGCAGCCTAACAAACTGATGCAGGTGCACGAGAGATGAGGGGAAATGAGCCAGGAGAGGGGTGAGCGAACAGCAGAGGAGAGAGGAGAGAAGTTTGCGTAGCTTGAAAATTCAAGGTTGATCCGGTTTTGTGCAATCATGCAGTGATATTTCGCTGCTTTATCTCTATGTCAGATCCATATGCGAGGCTGTACGCTCTCTCGACTGTTTGATTCCGGGCACGTCGCATTCAGGCTGTTGAGAATAAATAGCAAACAGGGGTAGGAGTCTACAGTATGAATCAGCCGCTTTGTTTTCCAAGAGTCCAGGTGGAAGAGGTGGAGGTTAACATCACCGATCAGGGTAATTAATTGCTCCAATTTAGTCATTAAGCGTTGACTTGGAAGTGAGCGCTGACACCTGCAGGGTCTCCGAGCGAAGAGAATGAGAGCAGAAACAGTGGAGCACAGTAAGAGGAGGGAGGAGAGTATTGACCGCATCGGTGTAAGAAGTACATAAACAACTTCAACAATTAATCACATTTAATTATGCTCGAGAAATAAGCAATGCTACTGCAAGAAAAAACACATTGATTTTCAGTGCAGCTCATTCTAACCAAAGTTATGGGAGTTCATGGGTGGTTACTGTGCGTTGTGTGATTGTTGTTGCTGAGGTAAATTCTGACTAGGCGTGAGACCTTCGCTGGGTCTACCGAGATGCTCATCAGTGATCCCACAGAGAGGGAGGAACAGGGCAGGAAATTGGAAGGCGAATGAAACAACAAAAAGAAATACAGCGGAGCAAGAGAGCAATGTGGAAGAAAGAAAGTCAAGGTAAAAAGAAAGAACTCCAAAAGCTAGCAAAAGCCAGATAAATAAGCAAAATGGCACATTTATTGAAGATGATGGAACTGATAATCTGCTCAAGGACGTTCACATCAGAGCCAATCATGTTAGTTCAGTTCACTGAAGAAGTGCAATTATAAAATGACACTTTCGCTTACTGATTGGATTTCTGACATTGGACAAAGACCTTTTTGTTAAATATTTTATACATTTCTTCCAAAACATCCTCAACAAATGCCTCCTTACACCTCCTCTAAGTTATTCCGTTTCCCTAAATTTGAGAAAAAATCCGACAAAGAGGTGGAAAACGAGAAGACTATTCCAAGCTGCAACTAGCAAGCATCCACACCTCTAATGATCACCAATGTCTGCTGAAAACAAAACCCTGCTTACAGGCTTTGAGCTAAGCTAAGCTAACCTCCCATTGACACAAAGCAAGGCGAGTTTATTTGTTTAGCACATTTTAACAATGAGACAATTCAGAGTGCTTCACATAAAACATAAAAAAGCATCAAGGCAGACGTGTAAAAGAAACATAAAGCAATCTAAAAGTGACATTTAAATGACAGTTAAATAGAGACTAAAAGGGGAAGATGAAACGGAAAAAGTTAGAGTGCAGTTTAAAATATTCAGAAGCCTCAGATTTAGTTCAATGGAAGGCGGAGCCAGACAGTAAAAGAACTGAGAGTTGAAGCAGAAATGCAGTTTTCTGGGAGTTTTTTCAGATATGTGCTGTATAAAGAGACGCGAAAAGTGGTATCAATTTTCTCATTCAAAGACCCGTTTGTGGTGAAAATCACAATCTTACTGTGTTTACATTCCCATGTGGGGCCTTTTATAAGCTGGGAGACGTATCCTGAGGGAAATGACACAAATTCTAGGTTTTCAGGTGTAGAAAACGCTTCCTCTTCAGAATCCAGTTGTGCTATGTGGCTGAATGATCATACTATAACAACTTGCCATTGTGTATTACTGAGTAGTTTTATAGTGTTTGTGGTGAGCTGGTGTGCTCAGGATGCAGCGAGTGTGAATAAGTGGCTGGAAAGAGAAGTGAGGACTTTATAAACCTGCTTTTTTAAAAGAAACAATGACTTAAAGTGACATCTAGATCGTTTTAAGGCGAGAAGGGATCATTTTTATGGAGAAAACTTCTAAAGATGTTTGGTACTTTGATGAGTTTTTAGGGGTTGAATCAAAAACCGGAGACGTATGCGAGAAGAGCATTTATTTCCCCCCAAAACTTGGAGATATTTAGACTGAAGAAGTACAGATGGAAAAGGAAGGAGATGAATGGCTAATTTAAATGGTGCAGTAAGTAAGGTGCCATCCAGAGAAATAGCCTCTCCATCTAGGGCTGTTGTATACAAGTGGGTTTTCATGTAACAGATGGTCCAAAGCGAGGCCGGCCCGATAAAGAAGACAAAAAAGTTTAACTTCACGCATCACTTCTCCTCCTAAATCACTTCCAACTCTCCTAATCTTTTCTTCTACTCCTTTAGTCTTCTTGGCCCTTTCTTCTTCCTCCCCTTCCTTCCTCGCTTTCACTGCTGCTCGAGCTCCTTCACCTGCTCTCATTGTCTTCACATGTTCCCTCTCTGATGCTTTGTAAACCCAGTGTTTGCCTGTTGTGTTCCAGCGTTGAGTAATTACCGCACAGGCTGGAGGAGGTTACGTTGGCACCACCAGCTCTCCTCCTCTGTGATATTCAAATGAGCCTCTTTGCGTCCTCGTTTGTCATCAGTTCAATGGCGCGAGTGGGGTGTGTGTGTGTGTATATGTTTGTGTATACATGCGCATGTGGCGTCTAATCTCTTATTTAGAGTATCACACGAGAAAATGCATTAACATCAGTCGGGTGAGAAATTAGAAATGGGGCTGATTAATTCCCAGCAAAGAAAAAAAAGGAATTAAAGGGCGCCTCCCTGCCATCGTCTTTGTAAAGGATTTACCTGCAGCGTGATTGAAGGTGGCTGCCACCGTCATTAATAATCAGCAGCCTTCAGGAAAATTCATGCCGCCATGTGCCGCTCGGTTCAAAACACTTAGCCATTACACATGACACCGAGGGGCTTGATATATGATGGGGTAATTGCCCTGCACTCTCGCACCCACAATCAAGACCATTAAGCTTTTATCAAAAAGATTAGAAGAGCAAGTTAACCAAAGTGGCGGCTCGTCATAAAGCTGCGTTAGAAATGGGTGGACACCTACAGTTGGGTTCTGCTTCTATTTGTTTGCTTTGTATTGTTAGAAGCTACAAACCGTGCACTTCTCTGTGGGACCTCTGTGTGTTACTGAGAAAACACTCTGTTGACTCATCAAGAAGAAACAGCATTTCTAAATGAACTGCAATGACTCTGCAGAGCTGAGACTGTTCTCATTTGCTCAGCTCACAGAGTAGAACTTTCTCCCCTTCTTCTTCGCCTTCTTGTCGAAATATAATAAATGTGATCAAATTTACAGGCTGCTAACGTTGTTCTCCACTGTAAAGCAGGTTAATTTGCTTCCAATAAAGAAGCAGTAGAATCTAAATCACTTTATTACTTTAGATTCAGGCTGGAGCTCTTTCATTTTTTTCTTTTATCTGAAGGTGGATTCAGCGGACATGAATAAGCACTTCATGGCGAGCTCTAATTTTCTCTGGTCAAGTGTTAGGCTGCAGGTACTAATCAGTTTCATTACATTACTTCAGGTGATAAGGCCACTTGAGAGATTGGAAGAGAAAGAAGTATTTAGTGCCGCAGCACTGACTCGTACTCTTTAAAGCTTTTCTTTTGTTGCATGCAAAATTAATGATGATGTTCATGAAATACAGATTCTTTAGTGCACAAGAAAACATTTCTACAAGGAATGTCACAAGGACGCAGTGCAAATCCAAAGGCCATCTGATAGATTGGAGAGCATTAAGACTTTTCATGTGCGCAGCTTGTCAAGGAAGCATCCGGAATTCGAGGTCCATCAGTTACTGATAGGAACACGATAGAGCGGCACTGATCAAAGGCCCAGCTGATGTAGTCTGGCTTCTTTGTTCCTGCCTCCAGGGACGGTGGAGGGGGTGGGTATCGATGCTTAGCTACGTACGGTTCTTACGCTCCAGATCAGAAAGCAAACATAAATTAAATGGCTGCAGACCAACTTGGACATGCATTCAGTAGCACAAACCGCCTGTACCAGTGAACTCATTTGAACATAAAGACATCCAGCAGCTCGTCACTTAATTGCCATGTGTTACTTCATATACACAAAAAAAAGCTTCAGACTGCGTAAAACTGGTATCATGAGTTTTCCCCAGACCTGCCCGGCTAAAGAGACGATCGCACTGCCTGAGACTGATGCCGAGTTTTGCTGCTAATTGGTTTATGCCGCCGTTTGAACTGTCTGTTGAAAATCAATTATCAGGGAGTCTGTGTAGCTTACAAGATTGGGGTGGTGACGACAGGAGGGGAGGATTGGATGGTAGAGAGCGAGATAGCAAGCTGAGGGGAAACACTGTCTGGTAGTCAGACAAGAGGAATTTCAGTAAGAGAAATCCTCAATACAAGATGCTTCAAACTATTTGCCTTTCTGGCCAGTTGACTTAGCTTAGCATAATGATTGGAAATCTGATAACTAACCTGTGTGGCTAACAGTAAAAAAAAAAGTCCACCTACAAGCATCTCTAAAGTTCATTATTTAACACATTCTATCTCCTCTTTTTATCCACATGTAGACTAAAGAATAAGCTACCCAAAAACTGCTATCACTTAACAATTTCCTGCCAAGACACTGGTTCATTATGTAAACCCCGCATAGAAATGTCATTTTTATATTAGTGTTTTTGTACAGTTTGTATTAACCCTTTGAAACCCAGAACGCGTTGGTGGATTTAAAAGGTCGCTATCTTTTAGAAATGGACAAAATGACACCTTTAAGTAGAACTTGAACCCGTAAAAAAACAGAAAGAATTACTGGATTTTCAACTTTCCAACGGTCTTTGAACATATCAATTAACCAAATTACCATAACAAAGCTTAAAATGTGAATAGTTTGTCAAAGACACTTTATTGTACATGTCTAATTTTAAACTTAGCATAAAATGAACTGTGTGTATCAGCGGGATTCTGTAAAAAATTAAAAAAAACAATAAAATAAAGTTCTTTGCCCCTCAATGCAACCAAGAATTGATTAAAAATTTAGAGATTATTTGGCTGAACTATAGGCTATGTATTCACAGCGCAGACTGGAGACAAGTATAGAAACAACTATGAGTAGTAAAATACATATAGTTTGTGAAGACACAATTTATTTCTAGTATTGGTAGTACTTAAGGGCCCGTGGAAACATTTACATGCTGATTGCCGTTTTTTTCCACCAAGGAAATCCAACATTCATATTTTCTTTTTACGATTCATGGCATCATAACTGGTGTACTGCACAGATGCCATTTTTGAGTTCTCTCTACTTCTAGCTATGGTTGTGCTGATTCCACTGAGGTGCAGGATTTTATGCTGAAGTGAAAAATTATTCCACAGTTAGTAAAACCAAGAACTAAAGAAACGCCTAGAAACTGCTCGGGGTATTGAGGGTTAAGGAGCTAAAAAATCTGATAATTAGAGCGCTTTAGAGGTGCTTGTAGGCAAAATGTCAAACTATTTATTTAAAGAATAAGTATCCAACTCGGTGTCAAATGAAGAGGAAGCCTGTGGACATCTCCTTTGTTGATTAAGAACCAAAATCATGACAGGGTGTAATTTGAAGCCCGTAAACTTTCCAGCAGGGAGGAAAGCACATAGCTTGTTTAAAATTGATCCCTCCGGTAGCGGGCTGACTGACTCATAATGACATTGCAAAAACAGCCTAAAACTACCAATCAAATGCACCTTAAATGAAACTACATCCCTCTGTGAAATGCCAATGTGTGTTGGCTGCGTCGTCTTGATTTATGGAGCACGGCCCGCTGCATTTTCGCTCTCTCACATCAACACGCATGCGATCAGTTGTCGCGCCTGGACGTCGCTGCTTTCCCCAGCAGGTAGCAGCGTGTTCTCAGACAAGACAAGGCAGGACAGGGCCAGAGCAGGCACCAGATAAATAAGTAAATAAACCTTGGCCTTTGGCAGGTCTCAATCAATTCTGATTCTCCCAAATGAGTGTGCCTGGGAATCGATAGACCTGAGGGATCCTGGTCTGTCTCCATTTCAGAGCGAGGAATCGTGCTTGGACTGTGGCTGCACCGTGGAGCTTAACAATAAACCTGGAAAAAGCCAAGCTGCACCGTGAGGCCTCTCTCCTGTTATCGTCTTTTTCACCGAGGTCTCCGAACTCTCCCTGCAGCTTCTTCTCTGGATCCCACCACCATCTCACTCCCTCATCACCCTCCTTATTTACACTTTAACAGCACTCTCGCTGGTTTCCTAAAAGGGAGACTGGAAACATCTGTGCACCTTCATGACTCATTAGCCCCTCTATGTGATTATTTAATAGGTACTGTACAGTGCAGATTGATGCCACCGTTGGCCCCCGCCTGCAATTCTTTTCTTAGTGCTTTGGGCATTTGATTTCTTCCCCTTTCATTCTCACACTTCGATTCTTTTTCCGCCACACACAGTTATCGCAGCGTTGTGTCTTTCTGCTTCATGCTGCTTCTCTTCTCACCCTTCTCCGTATTCCCTGTCAATATCAGGATTTCTTCGTGGCCCCACTTCAATTCCAATTTCGGCTCAATTTATGTGGTGTACTTTGACGCTTCTCATCTCTGCCTCTCATCTACATGTAAAGCCTCCTTTTTGTCTAGTTTCTTCCCGTGATGTTCCCTTATGTCTCCAATCTTGTGCGTTTTAGTCCGAGTGTATAACATCTAATCACTTATCTCACACATTCTTCTCGTTTTTTTAGCTGTCAAACTCTGTGGCTGTTAAACCTTGTTACCTCCATTCTCACTCCATTTATAAAACTCAGATTTCCTTGTCTCCAACTTTCCAGTCAGTCACGTCTCACTGCACATTTTCATCACAATTAGCTTCTGTATTCTAGGGTAAAGTCTAAATTAATTTGGTTTTTTTTTAAAGCAGAGCTGTAGAATTATGATCTACTTTCACTTCTTCTACTTCTGATTTTTATCATTCCAGATAATTGACTTTACAAAGAATTTTTTTGTAGTTTTATAAAACTATATTTTATGGTGCACAAGGAAAAGTTTAAATTGGGAGAATAACTGCTATGCTGTTATAAAAATGACTGTTTCCATTCTGCAGTCACAGTCAGTCCTCATTAAACTTTCAGAAATGGTGGGAGTATTCTTAAACTCAATTTCTCATTCTTTTCTTTCATCTCTTTGCAGTTCACTATCTTCATTTTTCTTTGAATGCTGTGTTTCGTTGCTTTCAGTTAGTCAGTCCACTAGTTTTCTTGTTTCTATTCATGGTCCTCAGATGGTGTATCCTGATTATTTCCAGAATCTCCCAATTCCATCATGTTTTCACAACGTGGTTCGAGTAAAGTGACACTTGTTCCCCTCAGGATGAACTGCAAAACTTTTTACAAAACCCTGACTTCTCAGCTTTGCCATCAAGTCCAAGTTTTTTATTTATGACCCAATAATACTCTCCTTTAGAACGGAAAAAAATACTATTGGACACGATGTAAATGGTCCCCAAAATTGCAAAATTGTACCAAACAGGTAGCTCAAGTTTGAGCTGCTTTTAGTGGATAGACTAAGGTGCCATCTTTGCCATCCTGTGTCCAGTTCTTTATAAAATACATCCACGTTTTCGCTAGCTGTCAGGCAGCCAGTAGCTACAACACTGAAGGTCACAGTCCAGTCCTTCCGAGTCCTCACTGGCTCAGAAACTCCCTCTCAGGTGGCTGAAGTGGTGGATGAGGCTTCGCAAACACACACATACACACACATATCCCACCCCTGCGAACATGATGCAAACACACCATCTGTCTGTCTGCATCCTGGCGACTTGATGGCGTGTTGTGTGTGGCTGTGTGTGTGTGTGTGCATGTCCTAGTAGGTGCCTCAGATGGATGTCTGGCAGTCACTGATGCTGCGATTGTGATGAGATGCAGACTGATTTAACTGCCCATCAAAGCGGCAGATTACCCCTGCCACCGGGCTTTTGTGTGCGTCTCATTGTGTGTGTGTGTGTGTGATTCTGTTTGTTAAGGCCACCATCGCATATGCTTCCCAGTGTGTAGTTTGATTGTGAAATGATTTAATGAGCAATATAAAAGCAGACTGGGTGGAATTTGGAGCTTGAAAAGCTGAGCTATTGGACAGGGTAGGATCACATTAGGCACACACACATACATACGCAAGCACGTCTGAATGCATATCTCTCTAATTTCCCTCGTTCTATCCTCCTATCAGAATTTTAAACCCTCCTTCCCTCCCCGTCTTGTCTCTCAGACAGCTTCTCAACTTCCCTGGGAAAATACAAGCGAAGATTAGAGTTCCCTAAATGGCAGGCAGCTCTCATCCCTCTGGTTAATTAGTCTGGTCTCTCAGTGTGGCTGAATGGTGCGACGAGGGAGGCGGAGGGATGAAGAAAGAGGAGGGAACATGGATCACGCAAAAGGGAAAGAGCGTTCACTGGTTCTAGCTCATGCATGACACACAGCAGGAAATAACTTTTCTGAGTTTTTAGGTTCATAGTAGATTCAAAGCTTTAATAAAGAATACTGAATATGTTGAGGAAACAGCTAAATGAGGATCATGACTAGGGATCGACCAAAAAAGTTGTTTGTCTTTTGAAGGATCGATGCCGATGCCGATTGCTGGCAGTCAAGAAAGACCGATAACCAATATTTGGAATGTTCTAACAGCATGAAATAACAGGGAACCTGCATTCATAACTAGGATTCTTTGTTAATAATAGTGACTGTAACTGAATATATAAAATACTGCACTTACTACAGGTTTTTCCTTATGTCTGAATTCTTGCTTGTGTTGTACGTCGCTTTGGACAAAAGCGTCTGCTAAATGAAATTGTAGAATTGTAGAATAGAAATAGGAGTCCATATCCTAAGGTCAATGTCTTAAAGCAAAATAAATTATTGTTCTCCAGACTTTGTTTCAGGGTAATTCGCTGCTGCCTGTAACTTAGCTGCTAGCTGTTAGCATAGCCTTAGTCACTGTGAGAGAAGCTAATTTCCTCGTTTGTGGCAACAGCTTGTGTATCTTGTTCAGTTTTTTGCAGTCTCTGCTTGAGAGACATTTCCGAGCCGACAAAGTGACAACAGACAGAGTAAAGGACCTGCGTCAGATCTGAAGTAGCACATTTATCTATAATCGGTCAATGAATATACCAAGACCGACAATCAGAAAAAGGCCAAATATCAGCCACCATAATCAATCTATCCCTAATCCCGACTTCAGGGATGGCAATAAATATGACAAAATCACATGTAAAAGGAATATCTGTTCCACTAAACTCTTATATTCGCTTTAATACCTTGTTTTGTTAGTTTTCTTTAATTATAAGGATTTTTGCTACTTAAAAACACAATATGACCCTCACAAAATGAAACACAACCACTAAAAGACGGTGAATCATTGACCTTTCACCTTGTGCTTTGCTATATTCCACCATTCTTTCACAGCTGTGGCTGAAAAGACAAAGCTTGAGTCAACCGTGATGCTACACACGCGATATGAGCCCACTGATCTATAGACCGTCACTGTATTTACTCCAAAGGGCGATCTGGTGCCGGGTTGATAGCGCAGGTTTACTGACCGGCTCCCAGGCCTTTGCCCCGGCAAGATTTAGAGCCCTCGCACCGCTGACTTTGATGAACTGAGCAGTCTTTTACAACCCTGCAGTCAACAGCCAGGATTTAGTGAATCCAATCCAGCCCCGGATCCTGCAAACAGACAAAAACAGAGTCGAAAGAGAGACAAAGTAAGAGAGAGTGGAAATATAGAGACGTATTGAATGAAGAGGGGCGACAGAAGGAAGAAACAATGTAGAGGAGAGAATAAGAGAGCGAGAGAGGCATGGAGAGGAAAAAAAATGGCAGCTTTCCCAGTGAAATATGTCCCGCTCGCAGACCTGTTGTAATAAACTGATAACATCCTTTCACCACAACCACGTACAGCTGTATAGGAAATATGTTTGAGCCTGCATTTGTGGTGATAGGTGGGGGGTTGTGTCGGAAGGATGTGGCCATTTGAAGCGACTCTGGAAGACAGAATGTAGCTGCACTAAAGGTCCAATAAAATACAGTCTGCTTTCCAGAATGGTTTGACTGCACCTCACTATCATTCTGACATAGGGGAAAAAGGTTTCTGGCTTATTTGTATTTCTTTCAACCAATCACAGTCATTGTGGGCAGGGCTAAGCAAAAGATGTGACTTCAGTGTTTACTCAAAATAGTTAGGAATGGAACATTTGCGCTTAAGTAGACGAGGGTATTCGATTGATTAAAGCTAGTAGGGATGCTCTCTTCAGTATGGTAGGTTTATGCGTTGGAAGGTTATTGTTGTTGTTTTCCATTATGAAGAAAACTGTAGCATGCAGATAGCGAAAGGAAAGGACAAAAGCAACTGAAATGAATGGCCAATGGCAGGCTTATACCACAGTCAACATGTAGTGACTCAGACTATCTAAGGTGAAAACACAGGACCATGAAGTGTTAGGCTAGGAAAAAAGATTATGTAATATCTTCATACTCTGTTGTAGGTCCCATGTGTTTGCTGTGTGCGGAAGTTGTTGATTAAGAAATGACTCTACCAGTATAACTTGGGGCACACAACTTTAACATCCATGGCTGAGTTAGTTTTTCAGCATTTAGGTACAATCTCTTACTCTCTTACTTCTGATCTTAAGGATTAGTTGTTTCAATATTGAGTGGATTGTCAGTTTTAAATGAAATCCTTTGACATTCACTGCCTCTAGCTTTTCTTTCTTTCTTTTTATCTTGCTTCCACATCTGCATAAACATATGCATAGAAAAAGTCTTTCGTCCACATGTGCCCCAAAGCCATTTGTCACTTTGCCTTTTTTAACTCTTGTGTACAAGGTGTTGAAACCACCAAGCTTCCCGGGTTTAACAGAACAACACTTGCACTCGTAAAGATTTGCTGTTACATTGAAAGTGGATTGTCAGTTTTAAATGGAAGTGTCAGACATTCACAGCCTCCAGCTTCTTCTTTTATTTCATCTTAATTCCACATCTACAAAAACATATGCATACACTAAGAAAGTCGTTTGTCCACATGTGCCGCAAAGGTATTTTCCACTCTGTCTTTTTCAACTCTTCTGTACAAGGTGTTGAAAGCGTTTCTTCCCCGTACCCTCCGCCCTAAAGCCACATTTATATTCCGGGTGAAGACAAGCAGGCGGCCAAGGGGACCTTGATGTGCCCAGAACAAGTTTAACATTTGCCACCATATAAAGTGGCTTTGCAGCCCTGCAAATGAGAAGTCTCAGACATTTGAAAATTGCCTGGCCACCCTTACTGCACGTAAAAAGCTTTCTGTCACCTCATTTTTCAGGGGAATCTCACACTCTCCTCCTTGCTCGCTCTATTCCTTTAACTTCCCTCTTTCCATTTCTCAGTACAGTATCTTCTTCCATTTCTTTATCTTTTGGTTTCCTTCCCTTTCTATCGCTCCCTCTTGGCCTTTTTTTCTTTCTTTTTTTTATTCGCAAGTAGGATGAGCTCA
Source organism: Acanthochromis polyacanthus (assembly GCF_021347895.1). Lineage (NCBI taxonomy): Eukaryota > Metazoa > Chordata > Actinopteri > Pomacentridae > Acanthochromis > Acanthochromis polyacanthus. Next base: position 37,894,656 of record NC_067116.1, on the reverse strand, counting down.
GCTTTTGTGGCCACAGAGACCGAGGTAATATGTTTAAGTAATGGAAGATATTTCGCTGCTAGCTTTTTATTCTTTGCCAGATGCCCCGGCTGTGTTGCCTGTTGCCTGATGTGTGGGTACGTCCATTGAATAAGGAAGACCTGGGTGGCTTTCAGCTGTAAGTAATAGCTTTCTATATAGTTCTGGGCAGCCCTGAAGCTTATTCCCACTCGGCACCATCAGGGTGCTCAGCAGTGTCACACCTGCTTTGTATGGTGGAGCCTGGTCAGCAAATGTTAGTCAGACACTTTCTTTCTCTTTCTTACATCTCCCCTTTGCTTCATATGCTTTGATGTTTATTGAACACCGAAGAATTACTGCAGAAAGCATCTAAATGCAAACACTCAGTCCAACAAAAGCACTTAATAAAAGAACATAATGCAATGTGCGTGTGTGTGTGGGTTGGGCTATGTGCAGGTTGTGCTGCGAAACCCTTCACTGTAATTGACAGCACTTTTCAGCTCCATAGCGATAATGCTGGAACAAGCACAGCCTCGTCCTTTTGCTTTTTTTCCTTTCCTTCCTTTCATCCTGCCATCCCTCTTGGCCCGACTCCTGATTAACTGCACCTTTTTTCATGTGAGCACAAGGAGTTCCTCATTCATGTACAACAGAACTTTTTATTAATAATAATAATTATTATTATTTTAATCTGCATCCGTGTAGCACGTTTTAAAATAGCAATTACAGAGTGCTTTACATAAAACAAAACACTGCACTCTTGGTGCAACAGAGAAAAAATGAACAATAAGGAGCTGATAGCACAATAGCGATAAAATACTAAAGTCCCACATGTTTTTTTTTTTCTTTTTCTTTTTTGGTTGGTGTGTGTCTGTGTGACAGATCGGAACTGTTTGGCTTTGCGTCTAGGCCCATATGGTGAGCTGTGAATCTGATGGCAGCTTCTTCTTTTTTGGGGAGCCTTGCCATAATTCCTTCACACTGGTCCACCAGCTCCCATACCCCTTCCAAGTGTATATATACGGCAAAGCTTCAGGGGAAATTTATGGCTGCTTAAGATTCAAGTTCCCCCCTCATCCACTCAGTCTTGGCATTTGAGTGGGGCTGAAATAAGTTTTGGCTTTTTGCTCTTCCTCTTTTTCATTTCTCTATATCTCTTCACACTTCCTCTATGGCTTCCCAGCGTGCAGGGAACATTCCCACAACATTAGCCGATTCTATCAATGAGTTCTAAAGATGTTTTAAAGAGAACAGTTTACTCTAATGCTTAAATGATATTTATCATGTCATAATTAATTAAAAGTGAACTAAAAGCATGTGTTTTAAGCATGTTGCATGAAAACAATAGAAGGAGATTCTTAAGTCAACATTCAAAAACTGATGTTTTGAGGATGTTGTTGAGGTAACACATTGGTATGGTAGAACGTTCTTCCATAAAACATTCCCTCAATGTTACGTGGCAACAATGGAGAGATGTTCTCAATGCAACATTTGCCAAATGCTCCAGGAAGCGTTAATTGAACGTCTTTGGAGAACTTCATTAACCTTAAAATCTTTAAAATGAACATTCTGGCAACTAAAAGAAAAATCCCTGCTGAAGACATCAGTAGAACATTGCAGAACTGTCTCGGAACATTTTAGACCAAAAATTTTAACTGTGTTCCTGCTGACAATATTTTTAGAATTTTGCACAACTGTCTTAGAATGTTTTCAGAAGGTGGAATATTTTGCCTGCAATATTCTGAGGATGTTTTGGAGATGTTGTTGAGGCAACACACTGGGGAATGTTCTTCTGTGAAACATTCCTGCAAGGTAGTGTCTACAGATACGGACCCATACCCGTAGCCTGTGGGCTACGGATACGGCACTTTCCATTTGCCAGACAGATATGGACCCGTACGCGAGTCTCGCGAGTCAAGAAGCTGCTAACCACTGCAAACTGTTGAAAGGTAAGCAAAGGTTAAGGTTAGGGTTAGTGTTAGGGTCAGGTTTAGGGTCCGTACCTGTAGTACCGATGCTACGGGTCCGTACCTCCAGCGTCTACCGGGAGTCACGTGACCAGATCTCGCGTATCTGATTGGCAAATGGAAAGTACGGGTCCGTACCTCTAGCAACTACCTTCCTGCAATGACGCATGATTACAAAGGAAGGGTGTTCTAAATGCAACATTTGGCAAATGATTCAAGAACACTTAAAATATCTTCAGAGCACTTCATCCTGCCTTTTCAGAAGAACATTCAGGGAACAATAAACAAACCTCATGCTGATAACATTTCTAGAACTTTGCAGAACTGTCTCAAAGTGTTTTTTGAACCCAGCATGCAGGGAAAGTTACCACAACATTTACTAAGATTACCTACAAGTCATAATAGTGTTTTGAAGAAAAAAAAACCTAATCTTATGTTCAAAGAACGTTTTATGCATATTTATGTCAAATAATCTTCATGTGAGGTAAAAAAGCAAACTAAGACAGAACACTTTAACATTTAGAGGATGTTGTCAGATTATGTTATATGACAACAAAAGAAGAATGTTTTCAAACCAACATTCATAAAATGGCTTCAAGATGTTATCAAACCTTTAGAAGACAGAACGTGCTTTTAGGATGACAATGTTTTGGGGATGCTGTTGAGGTAACACATTTTGGAATGCTCTTCTATAAAATTTTCCAATAAAACATAACATGATACTAAAGGAAGTATGCTGTCGGCATTTGGTAAATAATCAGAACTTCCTGGGAGTGTTCTGATAACAAAAGGAGAATGTTTTCAAACCAACACTCAAAAAATGCTTCAATATTTTAGTGAGTCCTTAGAAGACAAAATGTGTTTGTTTTTTTTAAAAATCTTCCCATCATGTGACATATTCACTCAGGTGGAACATCTTACCTTCGATATTCTGAGGATGTTTTGAGGTAACACATTATAGAATGTTCTTCTGCAGAGCATTCTGATTACTTTACATGATAGCAAAGAAAAGAAACTCTTCACTCAGCTCCATCTTTACCGTCCTTCGATCCATCTACTCTGCCTCCTCTTTCTTCCCTCCACCATAATCAAATAGCTATTATTGAGTCAACTGAATTGTCACCTGTTCTCTTGTGGCTCGCATAACGCTCCTTTCTTCTTCTTTTCGTCTCCCTACTTCGGTGTCCCGCTGTTCCCACCTCATACAGGTTTTATAAGATGGAATATAGCTGCCCACGCAGCCATTGTATTCATTTAGGTGCTTTTATACTGTAGCTCGCGAGCAACAAAAGAAAACCTCCCAAGGATGATGCATCCTATACGGCAGGTGCAAACACAGAACCGTCCCTTTTTGTGCAGAAAATGTGAGGCGCTAAAGCCATTTATGTATGACACAGTGTGACAGGTTGCTTGCTAAAACCTTGGTAATATCCTCCTGGAAGGAAAACAGTAGGGATGAGCGAATACACCATTATCTGTATCTGTATCTGTATCTGTTCACTCACCTACATTATCTGTATCCGTATCCGTATCCGGAGGGGGCGGGGCCAAACCCGGAAGTGGGCGTGGTTTAAACCGGAAGTTTGTCTATTTTAACCAGAAATATATGGATTTTATTGGTACATTATTTTTAGTCAAACATTTGTGTGGATTGCTCATAAGTTGCTGCATTTATTGTTTATTTCAAAACTTCAGAACAAACTCCAAATTTAGATTCAAATCAATGTTTAAATCACAAAAGTAAAAGAACAATTTACAGAACATAATTTGTTTAAACACAACATAAATAACTATAAGTGTATCAATGTTTACAACATCCTCAGAATTAAGATTCATAAATTTTTATCACAAATGTAAAGGAACTATTTACAGAACAAGTTTATGGTAAAACTCACAATATGAACATTCTTAAGTGTTTGAAATAATGTTTACATAACATATTTAGAACTGATTTTTTTTCCTTTTTTTTCTTTTTATATATATATATATATATATATATATATATATATATATATACACATCTAATTCCAACCATAAATCTTTTTTAAATGTTAAGTAGTAGTATGAATGGACATTTACACAACACCTTCAGAATCAGAAGTCAAACTAAATGTTTCAGATCACAATAGTAAAGTAATAATAATAAATATTTACAGAACAAGTTTACATATACTTGAACAGAACATTTTTCAAGTGCTTAGTGAATATTTGCAAAATAGGTAAAAAATAGGTATTATTTACTGAACAACTTTTCCCCCCTTGTTTTTAATTTTTGATTTTTTTTGTTGTTGTTGTCATACCATGACATTATTTATTAAATATTTTTAATGAATGAACAAATATTACAATGCAAACAGTAAGTGGTTATTTTTGTATACAAGAGCTGCCATATTCAACACAACTTTCTTTAAAGAAAAAAAAAAAAACAGTTTTTGTGTTTTCCTGTGTGACAGTGAATGTGTGAGAGGGAAAGTGTTCTCTCTACTGACCAAATAGTCCTATGCTGCTTTTTAGATCTTCATTTACTTTAATGAAGACCAGTTGTTCCACGTGGACAGGGTCGAGGTTTGCTCGCTGTGGACTAACCACATTTCCAGCTGTGCTAAAAACACGCTCTGACTGGACACTAGTAGGTGGACAACTGAGAAGGTGCAGTGCAAACCTTGTCAGACTTGGCCAACATTGGAGCTTGCCTGACCAGTATTTTACTGGGTCATCAGTAAGGGTGATCTCTCCATCTGCCAGGTAGGCATCCACATCACCTGATGGCAAATGTTGTGTCCTCATCGGAGTAGCTGACTTCTTTCTCTGAAGGAAGGACAGGACTGAAGTGCTGCTGCTAGTTGTAGGTCTCTCTCTCTCCTCTTCATTTCTTGCAGGTGCAGCTACAGGATCACAGAGCTCCATCCTCTGGCATAATGTTCTCTTGAGTGCATTCACATCAACACTGCTTGGAAAACAGCTGGCTTTGTATCGAGGGTCAAGGAGAGTCGCGAGCAGAAATGTAGAGTTTGCAAAAATGGGTTCGAAACGCCATTGCAGTTCTTTGCTCAAATTGGCTGCAAGTTTCCTTGCTGCTGCTCCTAACTTCTCCACAGACTCAGCTGCACCATCCTGGTCATGCTGCCCTGGGGCAACCAGATCTTCATCATCAGCCATGACACGGGCAGAGGCACTCTCGGATTCCTCACCAGCTGCACATGGCTCACTCAAATGATGTGACTTCATGATGGAGCACAAGCCATGCAGCAGAGGAATAACCTCAGAGATGGATGCACTGTGCTTTGAGAGTGCTTGTGTTACCTCCTCAAAAGGACTCAGAACAGTGAGCATATCTGATGCCAACCTCCACTCATTTGGGTAGATGACTGTTGGAGCTCTACCCATGTTAGACTCCTGTGTCATAATCTGAATAGCATTGCGCTGCTCTACCAGCCGCTGGAGCATATAAAATGTATAGTTCCACCTGGTTTTTACATCAGTTATGAGAGTGTGCTGGGGGAGGTTAAACTGTGTTTGCAGCTCATGAAGTCTGTTGTTGGCTTTGCTTGAGCGATGAATATAGCCAGAAATGCTTCTGGCTTTGGACAGAAGGGATGTCACTGTCCTGTCCTGCTCTAACGCCTTGCACACCACCAAGTGAAGTGTATGAGACACACAACGAATATGCCCAAATTCACTCAAAGCCTTCACCATGTTGGCTGCATTGTCCGATACAACAAACTTCACATTTATAGGCTGTCCAAGAAACTCTGCCCACTCATTAATTTTGTCTTTGAGGCAGCAAAGAATGTTGTTTGCTGTGTGCTCAATGTCCAGCACACCAACATTTAGCAGCCCTGCTTTCCTCTGCACTGATGAATCCTCCACATGTTCACACCAGTGCCCAGTTATACAGAGGTATGCATGGGCATTGTGGTTGCTCGTCCAGAGATCGGTTGTGAGGCTGATAACACCTCCATCAGCAGCCTTGAGTGACTGGGCAAGTTCCCCTCTCATTGACTGATACAACTCAGGCACAACAGTTCTACTGAAATGGTGTCTTGATGGGATTTTATACCTGGGCTCTAAATATGCAACAAGGGATTTGAAACCTCTCCTCTCCACTGCAGAGTAAGGCTCAAGATCAAGGCAGATCATTTTACCAATCAACTCTGTAATTTGTTTTGATCGGGGATGATTTGCAGCGAAAGGCTGCTTTGCTGAAAATGCAGCGAGTATTGGTGAGGATGACGGAGCAGAGCCTTTAGCAGCTCCTATCTGAACACCAGAGCCTTGAGAAGTGGAGGACGTGGCTGCTTCCCCTGGCTTTTTTATGTGATGAGCATGAAACAGATGATTATGCATGGATGTTGTATTGTAATGTTTTGGGTCTGGCCCTCTGCTTATTTTGTTCTTGCAAAGCTTGCAAATGACTTTGGAATTATCATTTTCAAAAACAGTGAAATAACCCCATACTGCTGAGGTCTTTCTAACTTTTGGTGGAGGAGATCCATCACCAGATGCATTGGCAGTTCCAGTTGGGGCAGTATGGGTGCTCCCACTGCTTCTACTGCGAGTGACAGTGCTATTGCCCTGTTCACAACAAGCTGAAGTACCCTCTGTGTCACTCATTGTATAGTACAAGAGGGCTCGACACTGGCTTTTTATCTGTTCTCCAATATGTGTAAAGGGTTTGAAGATGGCTTATTTTGTCAATGATCTGGGTGAATTTGGTGATTTATGCACACCTCATTGCAAACGGGGAAATGTCAGTTCAGTTGTGTATGTTGTATAATACTGTCGTCCTCACAAAAGCACCGCGTCAAAGTTTTCCAACTCGAGCGCGCCCCGGGACACGCACAACACACACACAACACACACACCGGAGAGAAAGCCTCCACTCGTGACACTGCTCTGGTTAAATGCACCACTTACGTTAGAAAATAACTTCACCGGGTATCTTTAAATAATAGCCCTGACTAACCGAAATGGCAGCGCGATAGGGGAAAAAGCAGAGAGGGGAGAAAAAGGTGCAATAAAGTGACCGACGCGAGCCATTTGCTACTCTGCCTTGTCAAATAATGCACCTTGTATGCATTCCAACATCCAACAGACACCATACAAAGCGAAAACAGAGGCAAACTGAAGAAAACTGAGCACCAAATAAAGCGTACGCGAGCAAAAGTGGAGTGAAGGAAGCGCGGAGACGGTGAGTCACACAACAGCTCCTCTCCCGACAGTGCTGTGAGCAGAATGAGCCCATGGGTGATGTGAGCCCCGGTGAGGGAGTGGCGCTGCATGTGACTGACCAATCACAGAGCTTAGAAAGTAAGGTGAAGCAGCGAGTTTTCCAAATATGGAGTAACACTTCATTCATTACGATCACGGATAGTGGCGTCCTTTATCCGGACTATACTCGTAATCGGAAAACAGGCATTATCCGTAACGAGTATCCGTTTTAACCGGATATCCGGCCCATCCCTAGAAAACAGCCCTTTGTCACTCGAAGGGTAGCCTCATTTTTCACTCTAAAGGACTTATACATAGACACTGATGGGACTAGCTCCCCCTGTGAAACCGGCACAATTGCGTGCATGAATGTGTGTGCATGTGTGCAGCGGGAACAACAGCAGTGTGTGTTGATGGAGTGACAGACAGGCAGCCTGAGTGATTAATGAGGCCTCTTAATAATGCACCATGGTGTGGGAAGAACGCCGGGACAATTTGAGGAAAGAAAAGAACTGAAGAGGGAACAAGCGCATAAGAAAAAACACACGAAAGGGACTTCTTAGAGCCGTGGGTACAGATGGCGGCAGACAGTAGATTGGCAGCTAATTTTATCCAAATATAGACAGACAGACTAAGGTAGAAGGTGAGATTAAGATGGAACGACAGATGGGTTGAACGAGTCATCCTCCATTAAAAGCCGAATAGGTTGGCCTCATAAGGGTCTTTGACTGGAACTGGAAAGAAAAAAAGAAACGCAGCAGCTTGCCTCTGTATTTTTCTTTCGCAGTTTTGTCTGTCTTTTAGCCTGCCTGTAACCACCGAGCTGCCCGTCTGCTTGTCACATTTATCGTATCTGTGACAGGCTGGTAGAGAACAGGGCGCTGATCTGACATGTGGAGATCTGACTGGATCTTTCTGGCTGATATTACGCACAGCAGGACTACTCATGTTAACATAATTCATAAAATGGTGCTAAAAGGTTGAAGGCCTTGTCCACACTAATTGGGATATTTTGTTCGATGAACATATTAATCTATGTTTGAGTCTCTCATCCACACACAAACACTATTTCAGCCTTTTAAAGTGCAGATTTTTAAAAATTCTAGTTGGACATGCGGGAATGGCTCAACTTGCACATATTCATTATTGCGTTTGCCTGAAATTACACTGTGGGATGTTCTTTTTTGGTTAGCACTAGCAGTCAGAAGTTTAAATCTTATTTTTCGCACTAATTCACTTCCAGCTTCAGTAGTGCTCAATATTACTTGATCAGCAGAATCCGTGGTTCAAAGCCCTCCAGAAGCAGTCCAGAAATGACAGTCCTTCTTTGTATTTGATGTATCTTTGATGCAGACTTGGACAGCATGCTTGTTAGAGCGTTTGTAGTTGTTTGTACGTTCGTGTACGGAGATGTACTGTAAATTGGTAGTCGTACAGATTTTTTTAAAGGCGGAAAATATTAGAAAAATATCTGTAATGTGGATAACGGTGTTTGCTGAATTCTGCTCGGTGTCATTCAAGTGAGGCACCACAGACAGGCAGATGAAAGTATCAAAAGCTGTCATCAGAAGTCACTTAGCAGATTTAATAAAAGCAGACGTGGGAGCAAGCAAAAGACAACTGGAGGTCCAGGTAAAGTATCCCAACTAAAAGTTCAAATATATATCTTCAGTAAGTAAAGCACAGAAAAAAACAAAACATCCAAAAGCAAAAACAAAAAGGGGGGCCGGAAAAAATGGCAGAGAAAGGACACAGGACTTGTGACAGAAACGAAGGGAACAAATGGATATTAAAACACAAGTGACTGACAAACTACAGGTCAAACCAATCAAGGCAATCAATAAAAAGGAGGGAAACAGAGACAAGGGGAGGAAGTAAGAATGCCAGAGGCATACAAGCACAGGGATTTTTACAAAATAAAACAGGAAGTAAACAAATCCCAAGACCATGACACTTTTAATTATCGTTATATCTTAGCATTATTATCACACAACACATAAGGAATTCAAAATGAATTTTTTAATATTAAAATGGCTGCAAATTCAAAGTACTTTTTAAACAAAAAATTTCAGCAACAAAGAAGGATTCCAACCCATGACTGCTGACTTTATTAGGCCTAAATGATAAATGTTCCACGCAGATGTTATTAAAAGTAGCTAACATGTGTAACTTGCTTTGTGTTTGTCCTTCACTCTCTCGTATGTGCAAAATGAGAAATTTAGATAGGAATATGCAAAAATCAAAACTGGGGCATTTTTCAGTTTGGTTTTCTTGGGGCTTTTTTGTTAGGAAAGAAAACAAATGCTGCACAATGGCATTTTGTTTTTTGTATAACATTTAAAAACCAAAAGCACAAATAATGTGTGCTTTTCGTGTCTAAATAAAAGAAAGAATTGCCAAATAAACAGAATTAATTTTTTTACTGATTTGATTCCGACACCTGAAACATTATTTTTCTATTTTTGGTTTTGAAACAACAAATACAGGTATGCTTCCTTTATTTCCATTTTAATTTCAAATAACTTACAGGTTGATGATACTCAGCTAACGTTTGCAACTTAGGTTAGAGCAGACAAATCAAGTTAAATCTATAGCCTGTACTTTTGCTTTTGCAGTTTTTGTTTTTAAGTCAAGAACAGAGACACCAGTCTCTGCTGCATGCTGCTTCAGTGGAAAAAATCAAACATGACAACCCCGGTGTGCAGAGTTGCTAAGCTGTATATATGACTTTAAATCCCACCAATACCTGCAGTACAAATTCATCCTCCATCCTTCAAATTCTCGGTGAACATGTTTTTATTGTGTCTGTAGCTGAATTGAGTCTCTGGAAGCATAATGTCAGGCATGACGCAAGTGAGCTGATGGCTTTAAAGGACGGTTACATCACAGTTATAATGAAAACAGGCACACACTCACTCATATGTCCTAGAATTCTTGTCAGTGAGTTCTTTTGTGGAGATACAGGCGATAACCTTGCAACACAACAGAAAAGAAGAGTAGGAGGACACAGAACTTAACAGAGATCTCAAACGATAAAACAAACCACTGCTGCGCTCCTGAAAGAGGCAAAATACACCAAATACAAACACAGAATACCAATAAAAATTAAAAAAAACACGGAAAAGGCTGCACATTCTCCTTTGCACTTTTAATTCACTGTAGATGTTCAACCTACAGTAAACATCTACGTTTAAAATAAATAAAACAATGCACAACAGAGGGAGGAATGAATAGCGGAGTTAAAGCTATACAAAGCTGATGGTTGGAGAGCAAACAAAAGCGAGTAAAATAATAGCCCGGTCATGGTAAACATAGCTGTGACCCTGAGAGCAGCACATGAGGAGCTGCTGCTGATGAACTGGAGAGGGGAAGAGACGAGAGAGGCTATGAATCACACATCAAACTCACCAACTGGGGAAGAGAATGCAGATTAAACCTCACAGTTGAACTGTGACTCAGCATTTGAAAAAGACCCCTTGCTTTTCATAAAGGTTTAGACTGTACAGGACGAGATGTGCAGACTGTGTTTTCATGGGTATTTAGTTATACGTGTGGACTTCTTCAACAGACACAATACCCATGCTATTTTCCCAGTTGCTTTCAATAACTTTAAAAGCCTTTTTTTATTGTTTCAAAACTCCATTCTGACCATCCCAAGAGTTGATGTTGGACTATATCCATTTCTGTAGTTTATTTTTTTGTTGTGGTGTCAAAACTAGCATTGAGAATCGTAGAATTTTTATTGTTTTTGGTACCGACTACTAAATTTTGCCAAATTCTGGTATTGTGACAGCTCTAGATTTCTACTGGATGACTGATATTGTACCACTTAGCAAAAGCAGTAATCCAGTAAGTTTAAGCAAGAGTTCTACTTTCTGCATCTGGAGGGTCCAGTAGGGTCTAAGTAGCAAAGATTTTGTCTACAGATGGCATGCATGAGGCTCCCTGCACACATCCACGTACCTTCCAGTTTTTCGGATGTGCCATTAGACGCTTGTCTATGAGCTACGTATAGAATTACAGACTAGAAAGTTGTAATTAGGATGAAATATGTATCAAGGTTGTCCTCAGCAGCCCTTGCAATTTGGACTCTCACAGTCTTTTTAGTATATTCACATGAAAGTTAACATCAAGTACCTGAAATGCCGTTCATGTACTTTTTTTTAATATAAAGATCTGATTAATTTAATTTCTCTTTTGATATCATTTTATGTTCAGTGTCTCCCAACTAATTAGTGCAGCAGCTTCTTTAATAATTACTGTCAGAGAGCCCTGGTTTAATAGTCAGATAGTTGCTTTTATTCCGTTTCATCTTTTGCTTTCAAGCAGCATGTTACAAATGTTTCAGCTGCAAAGTTTTGTTTTGAAATAAGATAAATACCTCAAAAAGGCAATTTGAGTGCTTATTTAGTATCGTAAAGGTGTCCCATGTTGAGTATTTTCCTCTGCAGACATGCTGTGGTATCAATTGTTGCATCAGTGGCAACATTTTACCATTCAGCATTGACATAGGTAATTCTTGTCTTGTCATCTTTGCCTTAAAAGACCCAAAAAAAATGCCCATGTGTTTGGTTGTTGTGTGTGAGCATTTTATCTGTCACAAATCCTGTGAATCTACACTGAGCCCCCTTGAGGCAGCTCGTTCAGCTGCTGCACAGCCGAGGTATTTGGTATGAGGTCAGTGTTTTTGTCCTTGGCTGTCCCTTTGAGATTGAGTCAGAGAGGCCAGCGCTGCTGTAACTGACACCAGCTATCTGTGTCCAGCATCTGCACTACCAGCCACTAAATCCTTTTCCCTCCCTGCCAGCTCCGCTCATGCCCTCGGGGCCTCCACTCGGCCCGCCACGTCTCCAGAGATGCCATATTTATTATTTATGCGCCGATCCCCACGGCAGGGGGCTGATTTACCTCATCTGCTCTCTAACCCCTGGCTTTTCTGATGCACACATATTAGGTGATGGTCACATATACATAAATAAAAGCTCAGATTTACCAGTATGCACATCCAGGCAAGTGCAGGGAAATTACTTCAGTCTTGTTTGCCTGTTTTTCCACCTCCTGTTTGCTCTCGGCTGCTGTAAACTCTCAGACAGACTCGCAGATAATACTGAAAAATTGTGAAGACATTTTGGTTTAAAAAACAAACATGTCAGTGCCATGATGCACACTGAGATAGTCACTTCAGAGAATGTTTTGTATGCAAGTCACGTCCCACGAAGAATCAAAGAGTAAACTAAGCCCGTGTCTGTGCAAGACTTGGACAAAATTCCCCAGTTATTTCTCGATAAAATAAAAAAACTTTGTCCAAATAAACTTATGTAGACATACCACAGACGACTCTTGTCAACCTAACTCTCAAACAGATATATTTTTTTTATGTTTAATGTGACAGCGTCAGCGCTGCTTTGATAGTTTTCTGCTCAGTGGAGTTTTCAGCATACAGCGTGCAACAAGGGAACCAAGAGGTCCATCGTGTTAGATTTGGCTCTCGCGCTCTTATCTGGCTGTTTCTATTGTTGAAATGCATCAGTCCCTCTCCCTGCTGTGCAATGTTTTTGCTCCAAAAAGTCTGTTTTTCTGCACACAGCCGAGTTGGTATTCTCGGTTAATCCCACATCGCATATCGACAAACAAGCCTTTATTTACAAGGTACACTGTAGATCCAGTATCTCGACCAGAAACTTTTGGCTCGTATATTGACGGCGGCTGCTCTTTTATCTTACATTCAACTTTTGCAGTGATGGTACTTTAGTTGAGAGCATTTAAACTGTTTTATCAGCTGGAAAACTCTCACATCGGTGGTTCTGTGTTTAATGTTAGGTGCTGTATAAGTCTCTGGGTTTGGAAGAGCATTGATATGAAGCGAGAATCTGTCTGTGAAACATCACAGGAAAGTTGCCGTCGACCACAGTAGATATCTATGGCTTCAGTGACTCTGAATGTCTCAAGAAAGCCTTTTTCCATTTAATTAAGAACGATAGTTGCCTGTAAAGTGTAAAGATAATCCCACATTTCTTTATTGCACTGGAGAAAGATTAAACACAATGGTCACATCAAGTCAAGTTTATTTATTGTATCACCCTTAAAAGCCCCTAATCACAGTCACAGTCTGAAAGGGCTTCATCCCACCCACATTACGAAACAGCAAATTAAAGTGAAGAATGAACTACCACACTTGTATCCTAAGGCCCTCACTGAGCAAGAGGGGGTAAGAAAAAAGATCCCATGAAAAGGAATTACTACCAGTGACTCATCCAAGCATGCAGTGTGTGTTAGGAGAACTTCACAAGGGCAATGTGTTGATTTGAGCGTGCTTTGTGTGCTCACTTTTCCTCCGTCTCCCTCCATCTCTGTCTCCAGGTGCAGCAGGATGCAGGGCGGACTGCCTGTGTGTGGACTGCAGCCCCTGCTGGCCCTCCTTCTGCTTCAGACTGCAGGCTGCGGTGAGTCCTCATAAAACAATGGGCCGGCCCCATCACCTGACCTGCAGAGCAAACACTGCATCAGTGACAGATAATGACGTACACAGAAAAAGACAGTTTTTTTTGAAAGTGAATTCCTGCTGGTCGGCTAAAGTTTCTAGGAATCACCTCTAATGCATCAATGAGCAGTTATTCTGCCGGAGATCATAATTAGCATTACAAGTAATGAAACTCCTATTAAAGGCTGTATTTGAATTCAACGTCGTGCATTCGAAGCTTGTGGAAACCTCATTCAAATGCATTACCAGATGAGATAAGATTACCAATCTGTCATCAGGGAAATTTACATGTTACAGCAGCTGGATACATATGAGGCATGTAAGAAGCAAGACAAGAAATACAAACGTACAAGGATGAAACATAGATATGATAAAATGCTAAAGATACAATAAGGACAATTTAGTAGGCGTGATGAATTTACATATGGATGTTACATTAATTGTGCTGGGTTCCTTACATCAAAATGCATCCAAACCTGAGCTTCATGTCTATTTTGTGCATTTTGTAGATTTAAAAGACTGCATGATATCATTGTTTTCTACATATGCAAGGATCTGTGCAACATCAGTGTTTTTCTACATGTAGATGTGCGATGTCATTATTTTCCACATTCAAAGAAATCTTTGAAATATCCATAATATTAGGAATATTTCTTGCACGTTTTTTAGTTTTCTGCTGATTTCCCCTTACCTAAAAGTGCCTGCCTGCCATCTGGAGGAACCTGTAATTTGGTGCTGTTACGTCCCTGTGAGCCAGAGGATGAGGGGAGTAACAAATAATGGAAAGAAAACTGGGTTAAGAGGCAGGGAACTGATTATGGAACAAAAAACGATTTATTTACAATTAAAGCAAGCTTCTTAACAAAAATCAAGCCGATATAACAGTCATAAAGCAACGCACGCCTGGCTTAGGTAGAACACAACAACCCCAACTCCACACCGCTCACAAGCTGCCGATCTGGCAACGACGATCAGGGTGACTTGGTTAATGGTAGAATAGCCATTCCTGCAGGGCGTAACCTAAAAACAAAGAAAAAAAAACACAAAACCTACCTACATCAAATGCACAAAGGACCGTAACAAGTCTTGCCTAAGGACACTTCGGCATGCAGAGGGGCCGACGGATCAAACCGAGATTAGCGGACAATCCGTTCTATCACCTGAGTCCCCGCTATATCTGTATAAATATATGTATTAACATTGCAAATTTCTCCACCGTAGGATTAATAAAGGCTTATCTTATCTTAAAGTTTTATACATATGACCCTCTATTTGTCAGCACTGTATGTTTGAGTCTATCTCAGCATCACAACTTAAATGAATATCTGCTTAAAAACTTACACAGACTCATTGTAGAGTCAAAAAACACAAGGCATGAAGCAGCATCAAATTCTCACATTTGAGCACTTTGGAGCTTTCATATGGCATGGTTTTTCAAGGAAAATTGACTTAACAATCAATCAAATCAATTTTCTGTCAGTCGGTTAATCTATTCATTGAATACTTGCAGCTGCTTTGACATTAAATATTCACAAATAACGATAAATGTACAGTTTGTAACAAGCATGCTTCGGTAATTTCTCGATGAATCATATTTTATTGACTGAAGCGGGGCAACATGAGCGAGTTCAGATGTTGCTGAACTGTGATTCTTGTGTGTGACTTTGCATTTTCCACCATCCTCTTCAAACCAGCGCGAAAAGAAAAGAAAAAATGCAAATAAAAACATTTCTAAATTACAGTAACCAAACATTGTGCAGAATCACATTGTTCATAGTAAGAAGCTGACTGAGAAAATGCGTTTTTTGGGTCTTCAGATTCATGTTTGTTTGCTAAAATGGCCAAATCACAAGCTACTGCATTATCTCCTCATGCCTTCCTACATCTGGGCTGTTTATTAGCACAACTGCAGTTCACAATGACTTCAGCGTAGCCAGCTGTTAAAAACAAATAAACATTCATAGGTGAGTGATTGTAAACGTGGCAAAATGTGAAATACGGCGTTTGGATCCTCGTGCAGCTGCCTTCAGTGAGATTAACAAGCACATCTCTTTACATGATTTGTCAGATCTCCTCAGTCACGCTGACGTTTTCCTTGTCAGTCTGTCCATTCCCCTTCTGCTTCTCTCTGCTACGGCGTTCATCTCCAACACTTGGCAGACCTTCACAGCCTCGCTACCACTATCACGCTTGCTCCTCTCGCTTCGTCTGCTCGTAATTACCCCGCAACAGCTCTTCCAAGACGCCGCCGTAAAGATAAGATGTTAAGAATGGAAACACTCACATTCATCCTCTCGGCCATTTCGAAATGATGCGTTCTGATTCTTCGTTAAATCATCCGAGAAATTTCTCTCTAATATGCGTTTGAAAAGCTTGTTACATTTTGCTTTGATTCGGCTGAAAATCTGGACTTTAGCTTCTTGCAGTAATCCTCCCATTATGTGTCAGCAAGTTGTCCAAACTTTTTGAGGAGGACTTGACATTTTGCATTTCTTTTTTTTTTTTTTTTTTGCATGTCTGACTTTCTAATCCCTTGATCTCGATGAGGGAAGGACAGAGGAATACCAAAAAAGAGTGTCATACAGTTTGGTACGCTGAGACTTATGCGCCTCTTCGAGTCATTTGTCAATCTGTATGCCTGATGGGGTTGCTCCGCTGCCTCCTTATCTGTCTGTTTGGCGGTTTTATCTGCCTGTTCCAGGGAGCTCTATGGGAAAGCAACACAAGCATTCACATCCCTCAGTCCTTCTCTGCCCTCTCTGTACTCTCCCTGCACACACTCCTGCTGTGTATCAGTGTGTATCTGCATGTGTTTGTGCGTATGTAGGACAGACTGCACGCCCCCTCACTGCTCTCAGTGGCCTCCCCAACCGTCTGCTCTTCTCCGTATTCTATTGTTTCTGCCTTCTGTGGAGGTGAAAAAATAACACACACAAAAAAATCCGGCACTGTGGCCTCTCAGTGACTCAGGGCTCCGATTCACAGGCAGAGAGATGATGATGATGATGGTGATGATGATGATGAAAATGCGGCCAACTCTTCTGCCTGTGTGTATATGTTTGTGTGAAAAGCCTCAGGTTACATCTGTCAGGTAGTTGCAGCCAACAGTAGCTGCAGCCCACACACACTCACAGAGCATGTCTGCCCCATAACACACTCCAATGTGGGATTCAGTGTCATGCGTTCCCTGCTTCGATTCTGGATGAGTTTAGTTTCTGAGAGCACTGATGTCTCCAGTTCTTGCTTTCATTCCCCCCCCCCTTCCTTTTTTTTTCTTGCATTTTGTGCTTGTTTTTCCGCCTGAGTGACTCTGGAAATAGTCAATGGGAGGCGGAGGACTGCTGGGAGGGTTCGCACTAAAGCTCACCCCGTGACACTTGGCTTGACAGCACTGAATTGGAAAAAAAATAAAAGAGTGGCATGTGGAGGAGGGAGGACAGATTAGGGCAGCGGGAGGCTTTTTGCACATGCTGATGGTGATGGTGCAAGCGTGCCGGCACTTTTGCACGAGTGTTTATGAATTTTAAAAATGCTGGCCGCGTGCCTCGCAAGATAAATGTATCATTATGCTTCAGAAGGTGCAAAATTAGTCACGGCAGCAGCCTCAGGAGGAGATTCCTGTGAAGCCTGATGGGGGCCCGGTTGGAGTCCGATCCGGAGACCCACTCCAGAGAGCATCTCCCTGCAGAGAGCCGCAGTCAGAGGGTTAATATTTGCCACCAGGAGGGGAGGAGGAGGAGCTGGGAGGGGGCAGTGTGGGTGAGGAAGGATTTCAGGGATGGTTTGAGTGTACAGTAGGAACAAAAGTGGGAGAATATACCCGAACACTGAGGAGAAAAGTGCCAGTGACTCCTTGTTTTGTCTTTTTACGTACATGTGTGTTATTTTTAATCATCAGTTATTAGTTTTAGTCAGTAAAATTTGAGTTTCAGTGCATCTTTACCATGCAAAATAGGCTCCACACTTAAGCTCCAGATTGTGAAGGTTTGTTCAGCAAGTTTGCATCATTTGCACAACCACTGGACCGTTCAGCCTTCTTTGTTGGGAGTCTTTGTGCTCAGCTCAGCCTCTAACTGAGCTCAGAACTCACCAGCAACTCTGTTATTTTCCTCCAGTCCTTTCCGCTTTTCTTTTTTTGCGTCTCTGTGAACAAGATTCATGAAGCTTGCAAATTATTATTGCACCTCGCACAGATGTTTCCTCGTGTAAAATCAATTTGCATCTAATCGTATGTTACCGTTGTCTTTTCGAGTCCATCTGCTTTTCTTTAATGCAAAAGTTTCACATTCCGATGTAAATACAGCTGTTGTTTCTGTTTGAACGTAACTGATCACTCAGTGCTGCTCTTTCTCATATGGTGTAGTTCTTGTGCTCATCTGCTCAATAAAACACTGTTTTTTGTTGGCATTGGGATTGATGGAGTTTTTTGACAGACATGTAGGTCGACAATTATCCTGCATTTATTCCAGCCAGTAGCCCATAAACACAAAACTGTACCAAACTGCACATAATGTCAGTGATATCTGCTTTCATGTTGCATTGATTAACATTGTCTTTGTCTTTGTCTGAATTTCATGCAAATGCTTTCCTGATTTACCTCATCTGTTTTTCTGTGGATGTATTTAGTCTATAAATCTCTTTATTTCCTTCACGGAACTGGTAGCATTCGCTAGCATCACTGGCAGAGACAATGTGTCACGCAGCTAAATCAGTTTTCTGGAGACTAGATCTTTTTTGCAGAGGATGCATTATACAAAAAATCATTCTGCAGATGCTGTTCATTAAAGCTGCAGCAGCTTGAGATTTACAGAAGGCAACGAAAGAAAACAGCAGAATTTAAAATGATGCTGGTCTCCTCCTGCAGCTTGTCCTTTCCCCTTCTGTTTTGTAACTAATCCCACCACATGAACATGTACTTTGAGCTGAAAGTCAGTGCATTTGTGGCTTCAATTAGGATTCACGGTTAACCCAAGTCCAAGTGGAAGAACTCTGCTTAACCCTACTATCTCATCTGATCTGGAAAGCCAACTTTATTGGCAGAAGTCTCCTGTGAAGGGATAGATTTTCTAAAATCTGTAAACAGCCAAGAGGAGACAGAGAAGTTTAGTTTCCTCTCTGACCTCTTGAACTGCAACATGGTGAACGTTTATTAAGGTGATTTCTGTCCAATGATGCCTGCAAAATACTTTAAGTGAGAGTGCATTAGAAATGTATTGTCTTTCACTTTCATAGTTGTTGACTAAAGTGAGTTTTCATCATACACTGTTCAAATTTTAAAAAAGAAGCTGTGAAAATTTGGCAACAATTGTGACAGGAAAATATAAAAATTGGAGTATTGTAGCATTCAAAAGTGAAAAAAATCTGTCAACATGATGAATTAATACTTTTTTCTGTGATTTTATTTGTCATTAATTTCTTATTTTGTTGTCTGCAATTTATCAAAACAAATGAAAATCTGTTATTTAAAAAATTTCGATCCATAAGCCCACAAAATTTTTGTATGTATGTAAAAGCTATGTAAAATAGCAATTTAAATTGATTTGCCATTTTCAGTACATAATATACATATTTTTTCTTTCGATTAACAGCTATTATAAAATTGTTATTGTAAAATTGTTTTACAGGCAAATGTCAAAAGTAAAAGCATAAATTAAGCTATATAAAGTACAGATTTTTTTGTCATTTCACGAGATGTTATTTGTATTTTCACAAAGTGAGAAAATCTATAAAACAATTGTAAATTGTTCACAAAATAAGTTAGAACTGTTTTTTTTAAAAATATTTTTACAGTGTGGCTTTGTTTTCAGATGCTGCTTCCATGGAGAAAGAAGAACATAGGGGGTATAGAGAAAGTCCACAAAATGCAGCAATAGAGCTGACATCACAATGGAAAACACATCAGGGAGCTGAGAGCAGGACTCCTTGGAAGGAAGGAGGAGGCAGGTGGGAGTTGGTGGGATATTTTGGGGAGAAGATGTCATGCGAGAAAATGTCAGCGTGGAGACAGTATTTCCAAACTTCGCGTGACGTCCGCCTGGCAGACCTGCTGTGCTTAGACAGGCAACACGAATGTGCGCACACACATGCATATAGAAAACTTGGGAGTGTGTGTAAATGGCTTGTGTGTACATCTGAGTGATGTAACTTTGCATCTTTATGTATGTCGTTGCACTACTTCCTGTAGGGGAAATGAGGCTCTGTTGCAGCGAAACACAGAGCAGTGATCAAACATAGTGGAGGAAACCAGTCCCCCTCATTCAATTTACATTATGCAGTACATAGCCTCAGATCTGCTCTTTGAAGAGGCCACCCCCAAAGCACACAGTTAAAGTGTGTGTGTGTGTTTTCTGCCCTGCTCAGAAGTTCCGTCCCCCATTTTTTGATGCACTTGTACTTCCTCTGTTGCCATAGTTATCATTTCAGGGCACGGTCAGGGCACTGTCAGGCTCTGTTCTATCTCGTTCTTTTTAAACGCTAACTTGTTGGTGTTTAAGAGCAGCTGCTACCCTTTTCATGTTATTTTCTCCATGCCCCTTGTTTTCTTCGTTCGTCTTTGTGCGTCATCCAAGGTCTTGTTAAAAGGATGCGTTTCTCCGCATCCCGCAAAAAAAACATAAAGTAAAATAAAATGAAACAGCAAGCAGTTCAGTCATATGCTTGTACACACAAAAAAATTACCCGCACTTGCCGCCACTGTCCTTGAGATGTTTTATTCACTTCAGAAGATAAAGAAGATTCAGCTTCTTCCCACTTGTTCTAAAAAGTTTCACTTCGCCCTTTGTTGTAGTCAGTTTTTCTCCCGAGTGTTTGTAGTATAGCAACATGAACTTCATTTCATCTTCTTGACTCTAGATGATGAAATTGTGGCGTTGTAAAATACAATAGCATTGTTGTAAATATGTACTCGCATCCGTTTGTTTTAGGCCTTAAACCAGTCATGTTGTGTAGAGTCAGGAGGTGCATATTCTTGACTTTGCTACTTCCATTTTGTTCTACTTCTATTTTTACCCCACCAGGGAAGGAAAATATATGGTCTTTTTACTCAGCTGCTTTTGTTTGCCTAAGTTGTAGTTACTCTGCAGGTTTAAATTTTGCGAACGTAATGCAGCGATCAATTGCAACTTGAAAACCAGCGATCTAATACTGTATATGTTTCCATAAACAGCCCTGACCCTTTGGTTCAGTGGATCCTTTGGTTCTTGTGGGTTTTAAAGTGGAGCTTGTTCCAACAAATGCTCAATGGGATTGAGATCTGGGAAATTTTGAATCTAGGTCAACGTCCTGAGCTCTTGATCATATTCCTCGAGCTATTTTGTGGCATGGCATGGCATGGCGTACTGTGCTGCTAATAGAGCTTCGTTGCCATGAGGGGTGGATTTGGTCTGCAGAAATTTGCAAGTGGGTCAAAGCAATGCCGGGACTGAAGGTTTCTCTGCAGAACATTGTACTGTAACGAGATGATGAATGTTGTATTCTTCACCTGTTGGTAATTTTAATGTTCCTGATTGATGTGTATGATTAACAAATACGATATAATTCGATTTTTTTTTATTAGTTTAACTACCTCCCGAATTCAAAGTAGAACGATTATTGTCCTGGTTGATTATCGTGGTCGATATTTGGCATTTTTCTGACTATTGACCAATTACTGGTAAATCAAATGCTCTACTTCAGGTCTGATGCAGCCTCCTCTCTCTGTCTTTTGTCAGTCTCTGGTCTCAGAAATATCTCCCAAGCAGAGACTGAAAAACCTGAACAAGAAGCACAAGACATTGCTGCAAACCAGGAAATGAGCTTCTTTCACCAAGGCTAAACGGCTAACGGTTAAGTTAGAAGACAACCACAGATTTACCTGAAACAGTCTGGAAGATAATAGTTATTAACTCTTCAACATCTTGACTTTAGTGGGCAACAGAAATGACATAACAGTAAAAGATTAAGAAAACCGAGAAGCGCAAAGAGTTATCGACCTTTTTTGATTACTCGTAATCGGCCCAAAAAAACAAACAAAAAACAAACACAAAGTTGTTGAAATTGACTGCACATGAGCCAGAATCAGCATTAAGATACTTCTTATGCGTGTTCTTTAGGTACATTCTGTGAACAGCCCGTTAACTTTTGACCATATTTAGGATGTTTTAAGTACAGGTCAAAGTAGACTTATTTGATTTTTATTATAAGAAAAAATGGAGACAGCGTTTATTTCAATTTCTTGCTAGAGTCTTTTATTCAATGCACACTAACTCACATAAATGTGCAAAAGCATAAAAATATACAGACAAACAACAAAAAGTTATTGAATCACAAATAAATGGAGCAGGAACTTTCTTTGGAAATGTGCAAAACATCCCTTTTTCTTAATTTTAAAAGAAAATCAGTTTAAACCTCTTCTTGTGAGTCGTCCTTCTGTTTCCACCTCGTTCAAGGATAACACCAACTGTGAGGATGACAAAAACTGTTTGAGTTCCGCCCGCTGCAGTCCAGTTGTTTGAGTTGTATCAGCTGTCATTTCTTAACACAGTGATCAACTAACAGTGGCAAGCCTCTGTCAGACAGCTCATCTGCCGTGATTTATGACCTGCACACGCTTCTGCGCAAACACACACTTTACACGTAATCAGCTGACATGCAGGCGGCAGGAGTGGAGTGGCCACGACTGGAGAGGATGCACTCGATCAGTCCCTGTAGCTCTTTGACTGGCAGCCTGACAGTGTTGATGTGGGCAAACTGAAGACAAAGCGGCCTTCATCTCTGGCAAAAAAAAAAAAGAAAAACATTGCAGGCATCTCGGAAAGAGCGAAAGAATACGAAAGAGAGGGAGAGAACAAGGAATGATGTTCACAATTGTGTTCCTATTACAGTGAAAATGCCATTACCGCCCACCCTGTGTCTGTGTGCAGCTCTGTGCCAGCCACATAAAGGCTCTCCGACTGTGTTTAATAATTCGCGAGCACCTCTAAAGGGAAGACAGATGGGCCAACGGCGACGATCACGTAGATGCCACTGTGAACCAGCAGAAAGAAAATAAGAAAATCTGAGCTCTATCTGCAAACTGCAGGAAGTGAAGCTTCCGGGACGAGGCGGAGGATGTGTCCTCTACACCTTGCCCTTCTCGACTCGCACACGGACTGACAAAGACACCAGATGAGGTCAATAAAAGATCACCTGTTAACATTTAACAAAGTCCGCCATCCCGCCTTGGACTTTACAATCCAGTGGAGGAGTTTTACTGAGTACACATGCTCTTTTTCCAGCACTTTTCTCCTTTTTCTTGTATTGACATTCAGGGTTTCATCTCCTTTTTATCGCCCCCGCAGCCAGGTGAGCCTTGTTTAGGAAAAGGCATGACAAAGAGAAATATGAAACAAGGATAGATAACCAAACAAAAGACAGTCTCCTGCGGGGTTATGTTTGTGACAACAGTTTCATCTAAATGCAGATTTGAGATAGACGCAACATTGGGACATTTGCTAGTTTACATTCATAACCACAGAGGAAGGCAGCGGTGTTGTTTTTTTAATTTTCCCAAGATTTAATGTTGGCTTTTCAAGACGAGAATTGATTTTATTTGATTGATTTGTGCAAATTGCAGAAAGCAGCCAGGAAACACAGATAAACGTTTGCCCAAATAAAGTGGACAGACATAGTGAGACAGGACTGAGAATGTGAATGAGGTAGTGATTGTAAAGCATGGTTGGCTCCATTTGAAGACCTCTCTTGCTATTGGCAGCATAAGTAGCGTAATGTTACCCAAATGGTGCTTATCCAGGTGGAACCTGGCAAGAAACTGGCAGGCAGATTAAACATTATTGATGCCTCTTTGCTGAAGAATAAATTTGCCTGTTTTTGTTCCTAGCAAGCTCTCGGCAAGGTGGTTGAGAAATTGCGGTTTGATTGTCTTCTGGGACAGCGCATTAGTGCATCGGTGTCTATGTGTGCGTGTTTTGTTTGCGCTGAGGATGGAGGGGCACGTGTGTGAGTGTGCGGTAAACAAAGATGAGTGCCACATCCTCGAGGGGGATAAAGCAAAGAGAGTGACAGCAGGGAGTGGAATATGATAGCCTCTTCTGAAAGATGTGTTCTTTGAGTGTGTGTGTGTGTGTGTGTGTATGTGTGTGTGAGAATGTGTCACTGTGCTCGTCTCCTGCTGCATCACACCAGCACATCTCTACTTTTTCCATCGTATCCTCTTGACTTTTTTTCCACACCAGATCATTCCAGTTTCTTCCTTTCAGTACACCACCAGCTTTTCCTGCTTCCATTTTGTGTTTGTTTCCGTATTTTCACTGCGTTACGCTCGAGCCAATTGCGTTTGTTTATCTTGTACATCGAGCCTGTTGTTTCCTCTGCTAATGTGAGGGAAGAGTGCATTGATATTGCCTTCAAGCTGAGCAAATTTCAAACCTAAATTCTCTTTTGTTTACACCCACTCTCATTATCACACAGAGTGTATTACTACTCTGGCAGTGTCGACTACACACTGCATTCAGAGAGGACATTTTGAGTTCAACAATGTTGTACAACTCACTGAATAGTAACCCACTGTCACTTTAGCAGGTTTTTATTAACAAAATGAATAATTTATGTCTGCTCTGACAATAATGATGCCACAATACAACAACAAAGAAGGATTCTTTTGCAAATGGAATTGATTGGTTACCAGATACTTTTTGATGAACCTAAAGCAATATCCTTTCCACTGAAGCAGCATTCAGATGATTTGATCTACTTACTGAATGAATAAATCACCTTGCAGCCATTGTTCATCTGTTATGAATGTGGCAGGCCTCATGTTTTTGCATTATTGCAACATGGCATCAGAACCAAGAAAAGACAACAAACAGGGGTTTTCTCAGCATCAAATCATGGCAAGAGCCGAGGTTTATAAGGGGGCAGTTCATGGGCACCAGAAACTTTTTGTCAAAACTGGATGAGTTGTATCCAAAACACGATCAAACAGACCAACAAATGACCACATCGTCAGCGGATCAATACGTCAAGCTTTGTTCACTCAGAGATAGAAAAGCTGCTTCACAAATACAGGATCAGTTCAATACAGAACATGGTAAGCAACGTTTCTAAGCCACTGCTCAATGAGGGAAACAAGACCAAATGCTTACTTATGGTGAGCTACGTAAGTCCTCTCTATGGATGAAGCCAAGTTAGAGATGTGTGGCGGCAGGAAAAGAGCGTATGTAAGGAGAGCCATCATGTGGGACTGTTTTGCTTACTCTGGAGTTGGACACCTGCACTGAACCAACTCTGCCCTGAGTAAAGAGAAATAACTCTCCATTTCAGAGACTTGCTGCACCCTCTTGTTTGCATCTTTATGGAGAAGGATACCTCCTGCAAGATAATAATGAGGCAAAGCACACCTCAGAGCTTAGACTTGGAGACCAAAGACGGCTGAGGAGTGCTGACTCCCAGGGTTTTCCTCCACAGTTACCTGACCTCAACCCCACTGAACATTTATGAAGGCACTTGAAGACGGAGAAAGCCAAGCATTCCTGACATCTGAGGAAAACACTCTTGTCAGCTCGTGCTGGGTGAACATGGGTTCTGAAGTTTGAGCAAACTTGTGGAGGCGTTGCTCATTGATCTCCTAACCTGTCTCTTCACCAAAAAGGGAACAAAAATATTTATCCGAGCTATTCCTTTAACTAACAACTTCAAATGTTCCTCCAAGACTTTTTTTTTTTTGTGCAAGACTCAAAAGATCCCTAAAAAACAGTGGTCTACTAGATCAGGCTAGCCATTATAGCGAGCCACACTGTACCACTTATTCATTCCTCACCTCCCCTCTTGTCTCTTCTTATCTCCCTGCTTTTGAAAGCCTCATGCATTTTGCTTCACAGGTCACCTCACTCGATGAGCTGAGCTCATCTCGAGTGCGAAACGAGAGGCCGTTTCAGAGCTCAAATCCCGTTTGATGCTGCCATGCAGAGCGGCATAGATCAGCCGGTGAGGGAGTTTTGACAAGTAGCGTTTGTCTAAGACGATGTCAGTGGGAGAAGCTCAGAAGCGGGTATTAGCGTGTGTTTATGCGACGGTGGGGAGGGACGAATGTGATGGGACGGTTGATGTTAAGCTATCGGGGTAAGAGGCATTCAACCTTTTAGCTCGAGCAGCTGCCACGGCTGCGGGAATGAGCAATGACAGCTATTCACAGGCCTTGTTTTGTGTTTAAAGGCACATTAACCATCCAGTAAGGTGAATTCAAAGCTGTGTGCGAGCAGAGGGTGTAGAGCTGATGTTCTCATGAATAAAAAGTAAGAGAAGAGATGTTTTCACTTGCGAGTACATTTCAAGGCAAGGACGAACACACAAATACACAACCTATATAACCCCTGTTGACAAGCTATAAGAAAACGGGGCAACTAATCTGACGCTGAAAGTTGAATCTGGTGGATTTTCCCAGCAAAATCAAATCCTGAAAATACAATGAAACCCAGTATACCCTCGTACATATGCAAAACAAAATAAAAACAGAAGTAAGATATCCAAATGATAAATAAGTTCGAAACCGAAAGAGCCGAGTTGAAATGCTCATCTGAAAGCTGGCAGGTGGTCCTGCTGCGTGAGAGGAGGAGGGAAAAGAGAACGACAGGAGATGGGAAGAAAAATGACAGAGCAGAGAAAAGGACGGAGAGGTTGAGCGACTCACACAGCGGTGCGCCTGCGATCGCTGGAAAAACATTGTTCCACCAATCTGCCATTTAATTACAGACAGAGCAGGCCGCCCCTGTAGAGTGCAGTGCTTTAGCATGCGTTCAATCAAATAAGAGTGGAGCAGGACAAACAGAATGTGTGCCGTGGAAAGTGACACTAATGAAAAGAAATCAATAGGCTCATTTTCTCCGCCGTTCTACACCATGCTGGCTGTTCCACCCACCTAAACGCTGCTACTCTGCATCGCCCTCACTATACTTGATATGCTCATCTACACATTGTTTAATTTTGCTGCCAGCTGTATATGTAGTATGTTTAATGCCAGAGCTGTACATCATAACAGTAAACCATGAAAGTAAAGTATGAATCAGTTTCAATGTTAGCTTGTACTTTGTATGTATCATCTAGCTTATCATACATGTATCCAACTGTGTTTTGTATGTTCCTTGATCCCCACCCCCTCTTCTCCCATTCCTCCCCGCTTTCTACCCTTCTACCCTTCTACATCTGTACCTCTACTTTTACCCCTCTACCTTTTCTGTCCCTCTCAACCCGCCATGCCAGCAGTCAGATGGGTCCCCCCCACATAAAGAACCAGGTTCTGCTTGAGTTTTTTTCCCTGTTCAAAGGGTGTTTTCCTTGCCACTATCGCCTCTGGGGTTCATACATATGGGTTCTGTAAAGCATCTTGAGACAATTTGACTGTAATTGGCACTATATAAATAGAATAGAATTGAATTACTTTCATTCTTTTACTTTTTGCTCTCTTCTTCCCTCCTTCTCACAGCTTGATTTTAGATTTCCTCCACCCGCTTGATGTATTTCAAACACAGGTTTTCTCTTAGTCAGATTATAATTAGAATTAAAGTAACCATTAGAACTGGGTACACCCCTATCAAAAAAACAAGTTTTCTTAGTTGACTTGTTGAGTTTTTCCAATTTAATTCAGTTCAATTCCAGTCATGAAGAATCCAAAACAGACACTTTAGATAGAGGATATTGAAAATACTTACCCGAAAGTAGAAACTTAATGCAGAAAAATGAATGCGCTTGTGATTACTGACACAATATTGAATACACATGTGATTTCCAGTTAGTCTAAATGGTTATAAAATGACCCCTGAACACCAGAAGTTCATCAGTTTTGGACCTTTAGGATGTATCTATCTGCATGTCCAAATCATGGCTCTACATGGAAAAGAATTGCCTTTGGGAGTGTGATGATATGGGACTGAATGAGTGCAAAAACTGTTGGGTAGGGGGCTTTTATCAATGGTACCATGATGACAGAATTGCAGATGAGGAATATTCCAGCATGACAATGACCAATAACACACTGACAATATCACATGAGAGTTTCTAAAGAAGAAAAGAAAAGGTGAAACATTTCAATTCCTTTTATGGTGTTTAGTCATAAAAACAGAGTATTTGATAAGAAAATGTTTTACTTGGTTGTGTTGCTATATTAAAAGTTGTTAAACCAAGTTGGGCACATTAATGTTTGTACCAAATTTCATTCCAACGCAACAGATAGTTGTTGAGATATTTCATTTTAAACCACAATCATTGTGACTCAACTGGAAAATTAATTCCACAGCAGTCCATCAGACAGTTGTTGAGATATTTAAGTCTGGTTCAAAGTGGTGGACTGACCAAAAGCAAAGTCCTTACAGGCAAGTCTTGTAATCTTGGCAGCAGTCCCAGCCCACTATTGTGGGGTAACCAGACTGGATTTGGGGATGAGGACAGAGCCATAACCATAATTCCAATGGTAACCATGCCATGAAAACCGCATGTGTAGAATCACGAGTCAAATCTGATAAACTGCTTCAAAAGTTTGGTGACTTTGCCCTAAAATAAGGTTTAAAAAATAATTTTTCCACATAAATCGTACCTGTAGCATAGTTTACATTAGCATGAAGTGCAACGACACATTCGCCTTGATGTTTCCAGAAAAAGTAAAAGATTGGTGTTTTGCGTGAAAGGGTGAGAGATGTGATCTGTGGCGTTATGGAATACTTTTCTTTTGCCCTCATTGTTGCTAGCAAGATGGATAAAAACTAGCAAGCTGATTGTAAATGCAAGCACTGATGCCGGGCTTTGAGGAAAATTAGATTAGACATAGTGACATGTCTTTGCCGCTGTTCTTAGAAGAGAGAAGAAAGGGAATCGTGACTGATAAGGGAGCTAGAAAAAAAGTCAGATGGGGGTTAAGGGTTTACAGGTAAACCTCATTCACACTCTGTGCACACTAGATAAACAGAAGCAGATCGAGCTCAGAGATGATAAGCTGCATTGCTGTTTTGTAAGTTGTTTTCCTCTACAATGTAAATGAGCCACCTCTGTCTTCTCAGGGAAGGTGACACAGGATTCTAATAATATTGTATGATATGTATGATATGGCTGTACGAAGGTAAAATTAGTTTTACACTGGTTGGGAGGAAAGACAACAATGAAAAATGCAGCAGAACATCGTAGGATTTTCCCTAGCAAAGAGGCCGAGACCTTTTCTTATCATCATACTTTTTAATCATCCCTTTTCTCTCTGTCCTCTGTAGTTTCTGATGAAAGTAATATTTATATCTATAGGTTGGTGAAGGTGCTTTAAGCTGTAAAGAGGAGCTTGATATTGATCCCATAATACATATCCAGGTTTGATGTATGGTTTGTGAAAGGACTTTTGATACCTTCCCCTCCTACAATCTCCACCTGTCTCCCACTGTTCAGGTCGTACAATAATGGTCTGCTAGATCAATGACCAATAATCAGAGAGGCACAATAAGCTTCTGTTTTTCCCTTTCATTCCTTGAGCACGAGGATCGGATGGAACAAAAGAACCTGGAATGAAAGCACATGTTTTCTTCTGAAAGAAGCAATTAACTAAAACATTTTCAGTGTAATGAGGAATAACGTTCTGCGGCCTCCTTTACAAGATAGCATTGATTGATTTCTCCCCTCCTCTCTTCCGTTCTCCTCAGGTTTAACCAATGCCGACACAGTGGTGAATATGCGGAAGGTGACCCATCAGACCATTAGAGAGGAGCTTTCGAAAACCGTCCTCCTCCCCTGCCTCTTCACCCTCCGCCCCACCACCGGTTCGTCCCATGAGCCCCCAGGATCAAGTGGACCAAGGTTTGGGGCCAGAGGGGCTCCGATGGACTGCAGAAGGAACAGTCGGTCCTGGTGGCCAAAGACAATGTGGTCAAGGTACGATAAACGTAGACGGTGCCATTGTTAAATTGATGTTTGGAGAATATGAATCACTCTGCTGTTTCGTAGTTGCTTCTATCTACCATTTTCATCATTTTTTACTTTATCTTCCTTTACTCTCCTCCTTTCTCAGGTGAAAAAGGCCTTCCAGGGTCGCGTAACGTTGCCTGGTTACAGTAAGAATCGCTACAATGCCAGTCTTGCTCTCACCGGGTTGCGTTCAAGCGACTCAGGTCTCTACCGCTGTGAGGTTGTGGTGGGAATCAATGATGAGCAGGACACGGTTCCTCTGGAGGTCACAGGTGAATAAAATGTAGATTTTTCTGTCATTAAGGAAGCCGTTTTGGTTTTTCCCTTTATTGCACAGTGACATTAAAGAGAGACATGAAATCTGGGGAGACAGTCATGCAGTAAGGATCTAATTCGAGCTGAAGACTCACTTCTTACAGCATTTGTCACCTAACCACTTGGTTATTGGGTAACCCAGCATTTTAATTTTAAGGTAAAAACTGTATTTTTCACCTAATGTAATAAAACCATATCACATTAGGAGCCCAGAAAAAGTTGATTCACAGTTGAAGCAATCACCTACAAGCTACTACTTTTGTTTTCTGGACGTCTCAGGAGCAGTGGTTAACATCACAAAGCTAGGGAGTTGCTTAAAACTCACTTACCGTAGCAATATTTTAGAGATTTGAGGAAAAACAATATCATGGCTTTATTATTACATGTCAAGTCTTTCTTTATCTAAGCAAAGACATTAAGATAGCAATGTGGTTAATGTGTGAAACACGATATAACATAATAACAGAAAGCACAAGAAGACTCAGTTTTGTGTTGCTTTGCTGGATGGAGATGCACACACAAACTTGTCTGTGTGCTGCCTTTTGCCTCATTAACATTCATTACAAATTGAAACACGTACAGAACCTAAAAATAAAACCTTAAATGCAATTAAGACAGAGGAACATTTTACATTAATGAAGCTGTTTTTTTTCTTTCCTTTTTTTGACACATAATGTAATTAAAGTTTCACAATGGCAAGTTGTAATTTTAGAGTAATTCCACTTTGCATTATAATGATATAGAAACTCCCACTCTGTACAGGATCGACTCTGTAATCATGTTTTTGAGGTCACTTGCAGTTTCAAGGTGTAAATGCTCTGCCATGGCATTGACTGCTAATTTCTCTCTAGCATGCGAAAAACACCATGTGGACATATTAACTAGGTAAAAAGCTTGATTTTCAGCAGAGGGAGTCTTTAATGCTTGTCAGACAGCAGCTTGATTGGTATGATTAATTGATGAGTATTTCCATTGTGAGAGCTGCTGTGTGCATGGTGCCATCCATGACAGCAATGATTATTTCTAATAACAGAGACAGGATCAATCAGGGTCTAACAGGAAATCACAATATGTCTTCTTGTTTATAAGCTGCAGACAAATCATGTGCTGCATAGCAGTTATCCTCAGGTTAAGTCCTGACCTCAATCAGAGGTGCAAAGACATTTTCATTTTACTGTTAAGTAAAGTCTAATCGGTTACTCTGGGAAGTCAAAATTTGTCATGGCAAGTTAATTATTGTAGTGATTTTAGGACTTTTGCTGCTTTAACTCACTATTATTTGCAAAAACTGCAATAGGATGCAGCAGTGTAACCATTTGATAGGTTAATGCAGTTATTTAAACCATCATTTTGCATAAAGAGAGCACTTTTAGTATAAATTCAACTAATTAAAGGAGGTCTTGTGAACAACTCAGACAGAATATTCAAGGTTGTGTGTATTATTGTGTTGTGGGATTTCAGACTTCACCTAGAAAAACGTTTTACCTTCAAATGTACGCTAAAATGAATAGATAATCCACCATGATCTATTAATATAGTCCATGTCTATTGGACTCAGCAGAATTTGACAATTTGTTGCTAATTTTAATGAGGAAAATGTGGTCTGAGTTGATGAAAATTGAATTTAGTTTCTTTAATTAAACTTTAAGTGTACTGATTTTAGGACTTTGTCATAGCTGTGTTCTGTTTTAATCTAATAGCTGATGTCTGTAATATACTGAAATATCAACACTGCACAGCTACACCACTTACTGTAAACAGTGATAAAGAGAGCAGAGTTAGAAGTACGGCCATAAACACTGATTATTTCTGTGATTCAGCAATTTTTATTTTAGTACTCACTGGTGAGTGGTGATGTAACGAACATCATTATGCCATTCTTGCTATTCTGTGTTTTCAAATGTACAAATTAGAGCCTGAGCGAGTCCCTGCTCCACTCTTTGGTTGTGTACAGCTTCCTCCCATTGCTCTCAAGGTCTGCCACCATGAATAATAATAACCCTGTTTTCCATGTCAGGCTAATACAGTCATTACTGCTGCGGTTGTTAACTGTCCGTGTAGAACGTATGATGATGGGAGAAAGGTTAGGGAACTCGGACACATTAGACATCATTGACCCGGGCCACTCAGGTGCTGTTCATGCTCTGAAAACCAAATGAAACCAATAAGACAGGAATCCAGCAGTGCAAACTATTGGTGGTCGGTGTTAGTCCGAGAGCTCAGTGTGGCTCTCGGTGGATTAACTAAACGGACAAACCATTTGCTGCATTACCTGTATCCAGGACACCAGTATTCTTGGAAGTGTCGGACTACTCGGTGGTAGCTCACCATAATTACTGTGTCAGAGTATTTTAGCAGCAAAGCTATCATCAGATTCTTTCCAGGTCATTCCCTTTTAAAAATAATAAGCTATTATTATAAGGGCTACAGGGAATAACACAATGCATTAGACACCAGTGCCACAAATCCATGCTAGTGGTAATCCAACTAACCGCACATCCAGTAGAGGTATTATAACAGCAAGATGGAGCTTGCAACAATGGCTGTCCTTTATGTGGCTCAGATGTGAATATGTGAGAACACGTCTCTGGGGACATGCCGCCTATATGTGTCTGAAAAGGCCACTACTGTAGGTCCAATGTCAAAATTCAGCATTCCAGCCAAGATGTCATTTTGTCAAGCAAGAAGAGTACCTCATCTTTCTCATTAAGAGCACTATACATTTCGTAAGGGAGACCCCTGTCATGATGCTTGGGAGACCCTGTGTCCTCCCTTCCTGGCCAGTTGATTAAGGTGCCATGAAAACCACTCTTCAGCGAGAAACCAATTACGTAGCCGGCGAGGAGTTGCCATCTCCAGGGCTTAGTCTTAATTGGCAGTCACGCTACATGGCAGACCGTAGCCGTCCTCGCGCTAATTCCTCTGCTCAACGTGTTAATTAGCGGGTATTGATACTGCTCAGCTGTATCAATATCATATTAATCCACACTTGCTCTTCACTTGGAGTCATCTGTGTGTTTCTAAGTCTTGATGAGATGTCCTTCCTCTCCTGCCATCTCTTTCTTAATTTCTCCCTCGCTGCTTCTGTCTTCGTCGCTCATGGTTTTGCCTCTGTCTTTTTTTCCCCGTCCCTGTTCTCTTGGCACATATTGACCGGCCAGTTGTGTGTGTCTCACCAATTAGAACACGGTGCCATTGATTGTGTTTGTCAGCCATTGTCTGTGGTGAGATATGGCAGCCCACAATTAACTGCAGAGAGGACAGTGGATAGTGTATCAGCACTGGCCCCCAGCATTGGTTTTGTAGGATTACATACTTAAATGTGGATCTGTACAAGCCTCCAGAACAGCGTCAGTACTCTTTGACATAAACTCTAAATTTCTCGAACTTTACTCATATATATATATATATATATAGGGGGCAAGTCTTCCAAAAGATCTAATTTAATCATCAGTCTAACTTGTTTTCTTTTCATTTCTCTGTCATCTTTACTTTCATGTCAATACTTTGGTAGAGCTACTGAAAAAAATTTAAACAAGAAAAGCTTTAATAGCACAAAAACGACAATTTCAGTGAGCATAAAAAAATTTGATTCAATTCTGTTCAGTTTTATTCATATAGCACCAGTTTACAACATATGCCATCTCTTAGCACTTAGCACAGTAAGGTTTTAAACAAAGAACAGAGAGCCGAACAATCCAAAGCTGCCTTTCGATTTCATATTAGCAAGCAGTCGGCGACAGAGGGAAGGACCAAAAAAAAACTTTAACTTGGAGGAAAGAAAAATGTCGGACAGAACCAGGCTCAGGGAAGGCAGCCATCTGCCTTGACCAGTTAGGGTGAGAGTGAGCGTGGGGGGGTTGAGGAAATCAAAATAATAAAAGGCCAAATAATAAAAATTATAAATGACTGTCTGTCAGTTCATGTGATGAAGCTCAAACTAGGATTATTAACCTAGCAGTGGGCTGAAGTAAACTGAACACAAAAGTCAACTTATTGCACGATCTTAGCAGAGGTCTATTTAGTCAAGTTACATTTAAAATAGAAAATGAATGCTCTCTCAAAGATAGTTTACAATCTATATTGTTCCCATAAATGTTTATTATTCTTAAAGTGGCATTAATGCGATTTGGTCAGAGCAGAAAAAGTCATGCAGGAACAGACTGGTCAAGTGAAAGAATCAACCACAAGACCTTTGAGCAACTTAAACTCCTGCAAAAACCACAAAGAACTAAGGTTCCTTTTAAATGAATAATAAAGAAAGACTTTTGAGTGTTATGTTCTTTCATCTATTATTCCTTTACTTTCTCTGATTCTTTAGGTTTTTGCTGTTTCAGTCAGTCATGTCAGTATTTTGTGTCAATTTGTTTAGGCAGGTATTGCATCAAAGTCAGAATTTTTGTATCATGACAACACTGGGAAATTGTGCGGACTTGTTACGGATTATGTGAGAAAATTTATAAGATTCTCATTTCTGACCTGTAAATCCAAAAGCTACAGTAAGAATAGCTTAGTTGTTTTAGTTCAGCAAGAAGATGAGTTTGTCTGGGTCTATAAACCTTAAAAAATAACAAACTCTGCCTACGGTCGCCTCTAAAATGTCTCCTTTGCATTGTTACTCACTGACTACTATACAATCTAATGCTGTTTTCATACTGAAATTTCTAACATCAAAACAAAACCTTGAAAAACATCGATATTTGATTAATGATTAATAAATGATACAATGGGAGAAAATTGACACAACACTAACGGCATTAAATTCAAGGTTTTTATTTAAAAATCGATTCAGCAAGGCTTTATCATGACAATGAGGTGTATGGTTAAATTAATGAAAATATCTTGAGGGTGTGCAGCCTCTGAGATTTTCACATTTTAAAGGCAATTAAGTACAATCATATGCATTTAGTGTTGTTATCACACATTCTTTTAGCGCTGCTGTGTAGCAGCTCTTGAATATTGACTTGTGTCTTTTGCCGGTGGCACAGATTCTGCATTTCTCTCTAAATCCATGAACATCGCTTTTCAACCTGAGCGAATGAGACAGATGATGAGAAGAAAATGCGGGTGAGTGAAGGAAGGTGGAGCTCTCTGGGTGGTGTGTCAATTTGCTGTCAGATAGAAGTTAGAGTTCAAAAGTGTAGCTGCTATCTGCATGTCAGTACTGTGGAGAATGGCTGCTGTAACAGTTTCAAGTGTTCTGAATCAATAAGCAATGAAAGATGTATATTTCTTTACAACACTTTGACAAGCAAAGGTGCTATAAAATGGTAATTAGTGAGTTTTAAAGTTGCCAGTAGGTGGATTTTATTGGATTTAGACAGACAAGCTGTTTCCTCTTTTCCAGTCTTTAAATTGACAGATATGCGTGGTATTCTCTCCTCCCTGTGGGCCAGAAAAAAAAAAAGTTGTAATATTACTGCCATACTTTAAAATACAAAGGGGGATTTCAGCACTGAAGTTGCAACACATTTCCCCAATGCCTGTCCCTGTGAGGGTTTAAACCAATCTATCCATTTCTGCTGTATTAATGAAATATACTGTAGTGTACTGAGCAATAATACCAAGAGCCAAGGGGCACAAACTCCTCAATAGTGCTGCAACGAGGACATTATAGCACCATATATGTGGTGTCTCTGTGCTCTGCTCCCCGGAGACTGTGTGGGGATGCAGAGGATAAAAATAGAAATGAAATATTGGGCGTTCATGCCTCCTGTGGAAAGGGACCGGGTTTCCCATACTGAGAGGAAAGCCCATTTGTCTCTCCGGGGTGCGTCTTAGCCAGCGAGGCTAGCGTCTCTGTTTGGACAAAATCCCACAGCCTCAAAGGAGAACGGATGGAGGCTGAGAAAGTAGAGGAGGAAAAGGAACAGAACAGAGAGGCGCTTCTGTTCCATGATTAGCAGGATAAGTCCACGTCGACAGAGTGGCCGGATGGACCGAGGGAACTCAAACACACCCGGCTCCAGCCTGGAGTGCTAATGCTCAAACTGCCACATGGGCCTCCATCTCGCAGGAATCTCTGTCACTCTCCCAGACAAAGCCGGGCCTAGATAAAGGAGCCGCATTAGTATCCAGACGCCCACTAGCTTTCATGTCCTCGCAGGACCAGATCACTGAGTGAGTGGCAGGCAGAGGTGGGAGGTGATGGGATGCTGGACTGACACTTCTGAAGCAGCCCCATTCCTATTCAAGCAGAATATTAGCTCCTCTCACAGCTCAGGGAATTGTGTCTCATCTGATCTTCTCCTTTTTTTTTTCTACCTCCAATCTTTTAAAATTTTGTATTTCTGTCTAGCTCTCACTGTCACCGTGACTCAAAACATGCATCTGCTTGAAATCAGTGCCTCTTTGTCTGCCTTCTTTGTCACTCCAACACGACTGCAAAGGCAGGCGGAGTGCAGCAGGGTGACATTTTGTGTGTACCGTTAAAGCGGTAAAATAAACATCTCCGCTGTTTGTCACACGCCGTATCCAAGGGCAACATCTCTCTTCTCTAATGATAACCCAACCGACTGTCTGATGCAAATGAGTCTCGCGTACACAGGTTGCCGAACTTGCACGCTGTAGCTTCATCCTGCACAGATGGAACAATGTCAGCACATGATGGGGATGTCTGGAGGGCTTTGTGTTTCTGGGCCTGTGAACATGCACATGCTCATGTTTTAATGCATCGAGGTTGCAGTTCATAAATGCTTCTGTGATTTAGAGGTCGCGGGGCATAAATTCGTGTGATTAGTTTCTTTATGTCTCTTTTTTTTTTCTTTATCTCTTTTCTCCAGGTGTGGTGTTCCACTACAGGGCCCCTCATGACCGCTATGGCTTGTCCTTCGCCGACGCCATGAGGGTTTGCGTGGAGAACTCGGCCGCCATTGCAACACCAGGTCAGCTGCAGGCTACCTTCGCTGACGGATTTGATAACTGCGACGCCGGCTGGCTGTCTGACCAGACTGTACGGTGAGGATTTCAAGTGCAGTAGGTGGCTGTAAAGTTGGAATATCTCTGAACTTAGTACTCTTTGCTATCACTATGGTTGCTCATGCATCATGGATGCAGCTTAGTCTTTTGGTTGCTGTCAGCATTATTGAAGTCCTCATGATTGCAGTAAAGAGTGTCATCAGGGGTGATATTTCAACAAAGTAGAATGTATTAAGAAGAACAAACACTAACTATACCCCCTGGTTGGAGCTGGCATAGCAATAAATAAAGTACAGCAAGCCGTGCGTTATGGGAGCTATGAACAAAGTTATGATTTTTTTTTAAAGAAAAGTACCCTCCACGATATCTGCAGCTGTTTCATTGTCTCAGTCATGTGTCTGTCTTGTCATTTCATTAGAAATTTATGCATGCATGATTTTTTTCCCTTTGATTTAACCCTCTGAACCCCAGACAGTTTTGGGACTTTTTTTTGCTCCTATAACATCTTAATTCACTTCATCACTACAATATTTAAAAAAAAACAACAAAAAAACTCCTGCATTCTGTGGAAACAGCACAACTGTGGCGAGAAGAAGAGATAGCTCACGTCTTTTGTGCAGTATGATACAGTTATATTGTGTCATAAATCATTGAAATAAAAAGCAAAAGTTGATTTTCTTTAGTAACTTAAGTTCCCATACTTGTCTCCTGTCTGCCCTGTGCAAACATAGCCTGCAGTTCAGCCCAAAATTACCAGAATTTTTGCCAAATGACTGTCGGTCATTCTCTATAAGGGCTGAATTTTCAGGGTTTTTTTTAATGGAATGTGATTAGATTGAACAATTCAGTTATGGCTAATTTTTAAGTAAAAGCAACTTCACACACATCTATCGTGAGACAAGTGTATAGGAGATGGATAAGTGTAACCGAAGGAAAAGTTTTAATCAAACTCCTACACACTGTCTGACTTACAAAGACGCTTTCATGAGGGCAATGTTTTAGTGCTAGAATAACATCAGACAAATGTAGTGAACTGTTTTCACAAACAGTAGTTTACTATGTACCTGTTGAGGGTGTAGCACCAAAAGGATGCTGTAATCAGTGTATCTTTGCAAGTTAAACAATGTGCATTAGTCTGATTTTTTTTTTAATGAGAAATGTAGAGTAATGTGAATTTGATGAAATGTCACTCTTTTAAGCTTGGCTTTGGTTGAATTTTCCCAACAGGACTAGCATGCCACAGATGAGTAGTTCAAGCACCACTGGAAAGTCGGATTATTTTTGTTCTTACAGTTTTTGGTTCTGATAAACGGTGTCAGGTGATTTTGCAGATTTTTTTGTTCTGGGTTTATAAGGGGTTAAACGCAACTGAGAAGCCAAAAATATCTGAAATCAAACCTTGCTTCATCTATATAGTCTATAACTGAATCTGAATGTTAGAGACTAAATAATAGTTAACTGACTGTGGGTGAAAAAAGCAGTTTCTGCCCAACCAAATTGTTATGCTACAATTTCTGCATTTCAGC
Organism: Acanthochromis polyacanthus; assembly: GCF_021347895.1. Lineage (NCBI taxonomy): Eukaryota > Metazoa > Chordata > Actinopteri > Pomacentridae > Acanthochromis > Acanthochromis polyacanthus. The sequence continues at coordinate 37,856,329 of NC_067116.1, read as the reverse complement.
CCAATATATTTGATAATTTTTCTCATGGTCATTGTAACAAAAGCAAATGCACGCTGATAATAACAATATGTCAAACAAAAAAGTTTGTCAACCGTGTAAAAGTATGAAGTATGTCACTATGAAAGTCATTTTTGTCCTTTTGGAGTTTTTAATGAAGGTAAACTGTGCAACATAATTGGACTTAATTGCTTGTTTGCACACTGGAAAGGCATTTAACTACCTGTGCCCCCTCTGAGCTGTCTGTCAGGCTGCTGCATGCGCTTCAGCTTGCCACCTTCCATTAAGTCCCACTTAACATTACCAGTCGGCGCTCGCCTCTCAACACTGTTTTCCATATCTCCATTTTAATTTCAAATCATTGTTGCTCCAGTTGGAAAGCAGACTGACTGTTGTCTTCCTGATGGTTTTTTTTCCCGACTAGCTTCCCGCTTCACAGCTTCCTTCCTCCATTTCTTTCTCTCCCCTTCCATCCTGCTGCTGCTCCTGTTGTTTTCACTCGGGAGCTTTTCTAATTGGTCCAGATCCAGGAGACTCTGACTGCACATCAGCCAGGAGGAAAGTGTCCAATTAATACAGGGGGAAAAAAATACAGACATCAGCCGTCGTTTCATCAGCCACCAAGCAGAAAGAGACCAGAGACACTACAAGACTTCGTTGGCTTGTTAAGACTCTGATGGAAATAGGTTGCTGTGTGAGATTGCAGGTTTATGGCTGTGTGTATGCATGCATGCCTCCTGCATGTATACTTGGTTTTGTGTATGTGTGTGTCTTTTCCAAGTACTTTATAAGTCCCTGTATGCTCGGCGTAATCTTTTAATCAGCCTCCTTGCTCATGCCCTGGTGCTGCAGGAATCAATGTTCTTGTGGAATAATTGCTCAGTTGGAGCCTAAATATAGATCGCTGTTTTCTCAGCCCCACAGGCATGCCAGGCCACTGAAAAGATTCCTGATTCTTTTTAACCTCTCCTTGACTTCCTACCTCTCCGTCTCACTCCAGACCTTGAGTGTTCCTGGCATTCTTGTATTGCCAGAGCATTAAGCACCTTCTGAAATGATTTAAAGTGAAACTGCTGGGTAATTACGCTGTGAGACTCACAGCGAGGGCAGAATAATTAAAAGAAACAAGATGCTCTATCTATTGAAGTGCTTTGCAATTATTGCCCTGAGGTTGTTGTGGCATGTAGCGAATGCTACTGTATTCCTCACTTTGGCATCCCAGCCTGTTTTTGGTGAAGATGCGTGTTTTTTTGTTGTTGTTATTCTTTAGCTAATATATTTTGGTAATCTGTGAGAAGACTTATTGTATCCAGGGCAGGTGATTATAAAAGCGTGGTTCAGTTTTCATCTCATTTCGTATGCTCATCCCGAGGGAGCCAACTGTGTCTATATTAATCTCCCTTCCTCTCTGACTCTCTGTGTCTTTGTCCCCCGTCTCCTGGCTTCCTCTGCAGGTATCCCATCCAGTCGCCTCGGCCTGGTTGCTATGGCGATCGGGAAGACTCACCTGGAGTCCGTAACTACGGCAGTAGGTCCCCTGATGAGCTGTTTGATGTCTACTGCTTCGCTAAGCAGCTTCAAGGTAGGAGTCAGGGGCTTCGACTATAAATTTGAGTTTAGTCATGCATGGCTCCACTAAGCCGTGGGTGTGCGGTGGGAGAACGCTGTGACCAGGACTTAATACTCTGTTAGTGCAGAAAGGAAGAGCCTCCTTGGGAGAGGGAGGGGGGGACAGTTCGTAGAAGTGAGAGAGAGAACCAATATCGAGTCCAGCTGTCATGTTTCTGCCTCCTAAAGGCATCTGCTAAGTGGGTCAGTAGTGTTAGCCTAAAACTTTACTTTTTTATTCGCACTGTCACAGGTAGAGCCAAGAAAGGCAACAGGTGGACTAAATGTCTAGCTGACTTTAATATCACACCTTCACAGTCATTTACTACTCCCTGAATAGTTCTCACTCAATATTTTACACAGTAGTCGGCGCTAAATGGAGATTTCAGACACTTAAATTGATTCTGGCATCTGTAAATGTGTTACACTGGGACATTGTTAGCAAAAATGAGTGTTTGCCATGGACATACCTATATTTACAGTCTTCTCCAACATAAGCTGCAAATGTTAGCATTGTTAGCACAGCTTTTCTTTGTGTAACCAACAAAATTTCACTTTTGTGTAATTTCACAAACAGTGCAACTTCTATACTTTGCCTTCTCCATGAATCAACAGCTGTGAGGGTACTGACGTTTTTACCTTTCTCCTCACTCTGTTATCATCATATCACGCAGCATAGAGCATGCAGCAATCAATTGCATATTTAAAGCATTTTTTGCAGTGTTCTCCTTTTGAAACAAGTTGGCTGGAAGCATTACGAGGCAGATGGAGACACAGTTGGCATTTCAACCGTTAAAATCAAGGGTTATTGGCTAGAAAAAGGAGCTCTGCTTTTGTTTACTTCAGTGTCAAATAGAAAAACTCTCTGTTTTAAAAGTTTCCCTTAGTTTTGCTTGATAAATCTGCCACCTTCTTGGCTGCATGCGCACCATTGAAAGCTTGGCAAGTATAGGAACAGTAATATACAGGGAGCACTTTAGTGTGCAGATCATTTTTGCACAGCCAATATGGAATCTAAATGACTGTGACCCTTTATGAAGGGTTACAGATATCGAAGATGGACATCTATATTTCATCTAATTGGCATCACACCATCATCTAAAGGAATCTGGAGGTATTAAAATGTTATTTAGGAACTGTTTAATCCATTCATATTTCCATCTTTAACAGCATATCAGTCAACCTAGAACTTCTAGAACATCGATTCCTTTCAGTGTACCTTTGATACACTTCTGTCTCAATTGCTAGTTTTCATCACTTACTGTTCTTTAATCTTGCATGAATACCTGTTGCCATTTTAATGAGGCTATTGAACCAAGTATTCATCAGAGACAAAAATGGAAATAGGTTTAGGACCTTATCATCTTATCCCTTGCAAATTTACTTTTTTTTAAAAAAAAAAGTAATTTTGAAGATTCACCAAAGAGTAAACTGAACCTAACTAAGGGTAAATTTTGTAGAAGCATCCCGGGCTTAGAACCACTTAAGATGATTGTGGTTAGTTAAATGAAATTCAAGCAAATTCTGAATTGTTCCCCTGATGCAGAATGATAACAAGGTGCAGTCAGACCATTCTTTGTGCTAAAACGGAGCTGTGCTCGTCGTTTTAGCTATGAAACAATAACTCTTAACAGATATAAATATTTGACAACTGTGCAAACTAGTTCAGGCAGCCAACTCAATTCCACTGACTCTTTTTAAGTTCCGTTTTCTTTATAAAATGCCAATTTACAACATATATCATCTGATAGCACTTTGACACCTGGCAAGATTTTACCAATTTAAAACAGAGAAGATCCCTTTGGATTTCCTTTGAACAAGCAGTCTGCCACTATGGGAATGAGGGGAAAAATCTTATTTCTACATGTCTTACTCTGGTCACAACTAGCTGGACCTGAATATCTGAATATTCAGATATTCTGTCTTTGTGTTGGTACCTGCATATTAATTTAAAAGCATACTGTAGATCCAGTGTATCCTGTCTTTTAGAAAGTATACTTACATAGTACAGTGTCTATAAAAACTATAGAACATTAAATCATAGTCAACATAACTAGGCTTTTCACCAGGAATTTGTCAAAAAAAGAGTCTTTTATGTCAAAGTCAAAACACCATTTAATAATTTTAAATGTAAAATTGTTGATTGCATAAGTATTCACCTTCTTTGAAATGAGTCGCTGAATTCAACTCAGGTCACACCATTAATATAACAAAGATCATCTCAGTGAAGTAAATGTGTCTCAAGTGATTGTAGCATAAAGACACCTGAATCTGGAAGGTTCAGTCAATAGTCAGTCACTACTTCTACCTATTCAGTTCAATGAAATTCTCTATGACCAACCTTGATTCATTGTTGAAAAGCAATAAAAAAGGAAAACGTACAAATACTGTAGCCTCTTTACACGTTATTGCCCCCCCTGCTATTCTCACGACATTTCGGATGCTCCACCTCCACCCCAGCATTAAACTATAGACACGGACTCCACATTCCTCCAGGGGGGAAGTGATTACCATCACTTTCTACTCCCTGCTGTGCTGAGCTTGGTGTTTCCTCGAGGGGGAAAAGTCGGGCTCAGTGCTCGAACGCCAAATATCAACAATGCCCCAATCCTGCATTCACATTATAATCAATTCCATGTGAATTGCCTGACTGAAATTAGGTGTTTGCGTTACTTCGTTAACCTCCTGCATATTCCAGGGAACAATCATAATAACAGCAGGCTTTTTAACATCGTGGTTTCGACCCGCTGCAGGGGTTAGTTTATCTGGGTCACTTATTATGAGGTGGCACGACCTGCAGCTGTCATTAAGCACAATAGTAGCTTCTTGCGCTATTCATAGACGATGTGAACACCCTGTATGTGACTGAGATGCAGAACGGAGAAGATTACATGATCACCTCTCGACTTTGTATCCAGCAGTTTACAGTATTTTTCAGTGGAGTGGAATTACCGATCTGATTGAAACAATCATGACATAATTTTCTTCCATCAAGGTAAAATCACTGGTACAAGCATAGCTGGTGTTTCCTCTTTTATTCAGTAAAAAAAACAAAAAAAACAACTAGAATGTTCATTATAGCATTTGTGTTGTGCACAGTAACAAACTTTGGTTTGGTTTGGTCAAAAATGATCATAACTGAGTTGATTTTTTAGAGTATTTTTACTCTAAACTCACATATATATTGATTAGTAACTTTCTACCAGCTTTCCAGTACATATTTTAGGCATTTTCTGGCATCTTTTCAAATAACTCTGTTCTGCTTCTTTCTGCTTTCATTTTGTTTGCATCTTGACCCTTTGCCCTTTTTTTTCTCTGTAGTGTTTCAAACAGACGCTCTATTTTTTGCTCTCAGTATAAATCTCCTGAATCCTCCTATCAGCCTTGTTCTTCTGTTCTCTGCTCTCCAGTCTCGCTGTCCAGACCTTCAGCTCATATATTTTTCATCGCACCCTGAACCGCCAGTGGATCATCTGATCATTTAATTTTGTTTGTGCTGTGCAGACATAGAGGTCTTCTTGAGCACTTTGCTGTCTCGCTTGGCAATGCCCTATTTTTGGATTACTCTTTTATCAACATCAGCAGCACCTTTCTTCAGCGCTTTCTTTCTTCTTCTCCTTCCATTGCTGTCTGTGTGCTTGTCTTTCTCTTAGATCCCTTTTTGCAGCTACTTTGAATCCAAAGTATTGCCTTTATATAGTCTGTCCTTTGAATTGTCTGAAGTTTTTTTGTTATTCTGGGCAAAAATAAAGCCTTCTTTTGCATTACAAGTAAACCTTTTCTTTCATCCCTTTATTTCAAGTCTCCACCCTTTCATTTTTTTCACAAAGTTGAGAAAGTAGAAAAAGAAAATAGCTAGAACTTAGTGCCTTGAAAGAACATACTGACAGATTCACACACACAGCAAGGGACAGACACAAATATGTCTTCATCATTTTGTAGAACCCAACAAGCCATAAGACCAGTCTTCTCTCAGAAACCTACAATTGTAAACCAGCTGAGCTAACATGATCTTAGTCTAGGAGCTGAAAGGTATCTTCTCTGTAATGCACTCAACTCCTCATCTCTCTCTTTTTATCTGTTTTCTAGGTGAAGTGTTCCACTCCACAGTGCCAGACAAGCTGAGCCTTGCCACCGCCTCCACCCACTGCCATTCACTGGGAGCCCAGCTGGCCACTGTCGGGCAGCTCTACCTGGCCTGGCAGGCTGGTCTGGACCAGTGTGATCCCGGCTGGCTGGCCGATGGTAGCGTTCGTTATCCCATCAATGTCCCACGGAAAAACTGCGGCGGAGACGATCCTGGCGTTCGGACTGTCTACACCAACCCCAACCGCACCGGTTTCCCGGACACCATGGCCCTTTTTGACGCCTACTGCTACCGAGGTACTGAGAGCTGTGTGATGAGGAAGTTGATATGGCGTCGTTGTGGTAATTACCATGGCAACGGGGTCTGGGGACGTTGCATTCTGATTTTTAATTAGCACGAGATGTTTGTGTCACACATGAAGGAGTTGAGAAGAGATTGTGTGCCATTTGTGGACCCCCCGGTGGATTTAAGGGCTTGTATGTTGTGTGTAGTGAAGCCTGAGAGCAAGAATCAAAAGAGAGATTAAAAGAACGAGAGCATGAACACAGTAAATCCAGCTGGGCTTTCCGGTGACTGTCTGACCTTGACCTTCCATCATGTGGTAACTGAGACTAGAATAAGTGAGTTTCATTGTCAACTTTGCATTAATTTTGCGCCCCATCCTGTACACTGATATTGTGTAGTCACACATTTCAAAGCTTATTTTTGTTTTTGCTGGCTTGCATTGATTGCAGCAGACTGCAGATTAGTATCTGAAAATGATATTTCCACCAGTAGGAGAGAAAAAAAAAAGAAAGGACATTTTCATCTCTCCCAATGTCAGCGTATGGAAATATCACCGAAGCAAAACATCTGCATAACCCAATCATTTTAAGTAAACAAGAACAGCGTGAGAGCAGAGCAGCAGTAAGTCTGTCAAAGCAAACAGCTGATAGATAAACCTCTTCATTGCACCCACAATGTTGTGTGCACATTTGCATGAATATTTAACACAAACGATGTCTTTCAGAAAACTTAAAGTCGATAAAAATGGTAATATGTTTTCCTTAATAACACAGATTTGCTTCATGTGTATAATGTTGCCGGTATAATCTCATCAATGATGCATGAATACAATGTATGTGTGTTAGTTAATTTAAAATGATTGGAGTTTGGAGTAGAAAAACCCTCATCCGATATACTTGTCAAGCCACAACACTGTGTCATGCTCTGAATTCAGTTTTGTTTTGATAGCAGTAGCAAAAATGAGGTTTATTTTTGTGTTGTGCAGCAGCAGATAAAGCAGGTCAAATGAAATGTGGATGTTGTGTGTTGCAGCCCACCAGCCAGCGGGGGTCCAGGCTGCAGAAGCACGAGCTTTGTACCAAACAGCCGGGCCAGCAGTAGATGCCGTGTCAACAGTCACTGAAGCCCTGCGGAGCGCCCCTCCTTCCAAGACCTCCACGTGGACAGGCCTGGTAGACTTGGAGAAAGCGGGAGCCTCGTCCATCGCAGGAACAAACAACTCTTCTGAGATCTCTGAAGAACATGTAGTGATCCACTTAAGGCCTGGGAAGGTTTGGGATGAAAGGCAGGAGGAATCCAGAACGAGCCAACCCAATCAGGATGGCCCAATGAGCGGCAACACTTTGGGCCTTTCTGATCTTGAAAGCCTGGAGAGCCACGGAGGTTCTGCCCACGAGGAGGAAGATATATTTGGATCTGACACCCCGACATTTTCCTCCACGGATGCATCCACCCCACAGCCTCAGACCAGTAATAGTATTCTGACTGAGTTTGTTAACACTCTTATGAGGCCCTTCAAGTACTGGACTGGGGGCAAAAGTGGTGACAAGACAGAGAAGGAGCCCACAGGGACTGAAGATAAGGTGGCGGAGAACCAGACGCAAGGAGAAGCATCCAGCGGAAACCTGAGCATACCGAAGCCCAGTGGAAACAAAGGCAGCATGGACAATGCCATCATGGAGCACAGAAGTGACGCTTTTTCCTTCAGGGGTCCCAGCACCGGACTGCATAGTTCAGAGGAAGGTCTGTCTGAGCAGGAGAAAGAGGTGATGCCATTGATTCGATTAGTGCCTGCAGTGCAAAACACTGAGAAAAGCGACGCCAGCAGCGATCCGGTCAAAGGAGCAGCCGGCACATTCACTGAAAACCCTCAATCTGCTATCAACGGTATGAACTCAGCTCTGATTTTATATGTGTCTGTGTGTATTTAGTGTTCAACTTTAACCTTTAAAACCAATAACTGCACGTGAAATTGAAACAAGATGGAAACTGAATTGAAAGTGTGTTTCAAATGGAGGTGTGGTGCTTTTAAATGTCGTTGGTAAATATAGAATCTGTTTATGTCATGCTTTTCAAATAGTCTCTGCCTCTCCGTTCCGCTCACTCCTTCTCCCTCGAGTATGCTGTAATATATTCCTCCGCAGGGCAATTTGAAGTATTGCTGTAAATTTAATTAAACGGTAATTGCAAACAAACAAAAGGGGCAAACCGTGTATAGTAAATGTAGAATGCCAGAGTGCAGACCGCTATGCCTTCTCTCTCGTATACATTTTAACAGGCGGTTTTGTTTACAGTACAGGTTGTCAGAAAAAGGTAGCAGCTAAGCTTGATTTTCTAAAATCTATTTTGATTTGATAAAAGGTTTGTTCATGTAAAATTTGTTTTAAAGAAAAACACATCTGCATCCAAAATTAATGCTTATTATTTGGGAGAGTCAAAGATGCATTAGAGTGAAAAAGTGACTAAGATTAACTGTGGGGAATAAATTAAACAGAGGAGAAAAACAAAGCAAAACTTTCAGAAATGGATGGAAGTCCAGTGTGTTAGTGTGGGTGGATGAATCTGTGTGTGTTGCATCTGAAGAACCTGAAATGTCTGGAGGCAGATGGAGCAAATTACCCTCAGGAGGGATGCAGTGCAACACACTGTAGATAGACAGGGTGAGCAGTGGCCAAAAAAATCATGGAACTAAACCCAAATTGACCTTCTCTGCTTTCCCACTGAAAGAGGAACAGCGGACTAAAGATCATTGGAACGTGACTGGAAGATTGCTGGACCAATAATTACTGGAGCAAGGCATGTACAGTAACGCCAAATTGCATCTCAGTAGAGAAATGTACAGAACAGGAGCTGAAATGAAAGTGTACCGCAGCCTTGGGTTGAGGAGGCTGCTTTTTCTTTTAATGGCCACCACAAATAACACATCCTTGGCAGCGGCTAAAAGGGGAGGATACAAAGTAAGACAAACACTCTCACGCTGACAGCCAGAAGAATGATTCAATAAAGATGGGCTTTTCTCACCTAGCAATTGCTGGCTTTATTAATATAAATACTCAGTGCTGCGCTACCTGAAATTCCATGGCAACCCAATCCCAAGGTATTAATGAAAATCCAAGCTTTAGTCCGCATGCATTATTCACAGCCTCATCCAATTAACGTGGAGGTTGGGCTGCACTGCGGTTCACTCTAACCTCCATCTATGTCTCTGCCAATTAGGCTCTGGCTCTCTGAAGGTAGGCGGTAATGATCACTACAGTGAGGGTGAGCAACACACGAGGGGCAGGAGTAGAGCAAGGGAGAGGGAAGAAAGGGAAAGCAGGGGAAAGGAGAGTGAGGCGAAGACGCTTCTGTCTTTAATGTTGCCGTGATGGAAAGCTGCCCAACCGATGTGTCTTCTTAAAGCAGCTTCAGTGAGCTGAATTAAGTCTGTTATTGCACACCGCAGGCTATCCCTTGGATCTCAACACTCCTTAGCGATTGACGCTGCCATGTTGCCTCTTTGATTGAGGCGAATGCAAAGCTTTGCTCTGCAGACAGTGCATCCAAGTAAGAATTAGAATATTGAATCAAATTATTTTCAAAATTTGAAAGATGGTCTTTAAGTGCAGAGTGATAATTTCAATTATTTCCCCTCCAAATCAAAATATTTTGAACATTTCATCGAATTAAGTAGTATTCTCTCAACTGCCTCCGACGAATGTGGAATTTGAATGAAACTCTACATTCAAATCCTGACTGTGTGTCAAGGAAATGCATGTCTGCTTCACACCAGCTTTGTCAACCCCAGAGACTAAATTTATGTGATAGAAGACAGTTGGACCCATGCGCTGACACTGAGTGTAGATGCTCCTGACATGATTCACATGGCCATGCAATAACTTCTCCCCAGTCTTTTTTATTAGATGCCATATCTGTAGATAGGATGAGGTGGCACCGCTACCATCTGTCTCGCTCGCTTTCTCTTTCCCTCATTGTCAGCCTCCACTCTCACAATTTAATATCATGTCTGCCTGACCCGAGGGATTCTCTCAGCCCGTTTACTCCAGTAAAGTGGAGTCAACACGGCAGAACCACTCACAGTGGAAGCACACAATTACTGTCTGAATGGGGTTTATTATGAGTTTGTTTTGCAGCATATCTGCTTCGAGTTGTGGCTTTTTTCCAGCAAGGCCCATCACCGGCAGATTTACAGCCGTGAAGATGAACTTTAACCGTGCTCTAAATAGCGCCATGAAATCCCCCAAACCTGCGCCTAATTGTCTCAATTTATTTATTACATGGGTCATTACATAGATGATCAAACCAGATTAATGTGTTTAATTATTCTCACTTCCATCAGTGTGTGTAGTAAAAGTATGTAATTAGCTATTTGGATTATTAATAGGACAATTACGCCAGGCTACATGGCTCTTATGGAAATGAACCTCTGACTCATAAGCCTCACTTAGGCATAAGGCAACAGCGAACCTTCTGAATAATTTACATATGCTTTTAATATTTTATGCATGGACATATTTGTGTATGTTCTCCCTCTTGAGGTAATTTGTTGTGCTGTATTGCTGTACTTTTCGGACATGAGGGCTGCCAGACCGAGCTGAGCGATAATGAAGATAGCAACGCTAGTTGGGCCGCTTAGTCACGCAGCTGCACCGCTGCCCAAAAAAAAAGAAAATAACTCTACACACACCAAGCTCTGAGTCACACATGCAGACAGAATGAATTATTGATGGTGTAGACAGAGTCTGGTTTAAAGCTGTAAGCTGATAAGGTACAGTGGACCACTTCATCTAAATAAACAGATCTAGATGGAACCTGTTGTGGAGCTAGTCATTTGCTTATCGTCTTTCAAATGCTCCTGCGTTTTTCCACTTGGCTTCTCTCACCACAGGCAAGTGTATTCCAGCAGGATGTTGTTTTGGGTAAAAGTATCCACAGGGAACAAGAAAACAGGGACAGAGAAGAGAGGTGTGAAATTACATTTGAATACATCCTCCCATCCTTTCAGCGTGTGTGCTTATCTGTGTGCATGTGTGTGTGTTCACCCATCCACAAGGGGCAGCCCTCAGCTTTTGTTTGCAAACTCCAGCAATTTTAGTAACCACACTGATAAGCTCCACTGGTGAGGAAAGAAATCCAAAACTTCCCACTTACAGTAAATGACAGTTAACTGTTACTTGCAGATCACTAAAATTACAGTTTGCCTTCAGCTTAAATGAACACACCGAGGGAAAATTGAGCCTAAATCTCAGGTAGTTTTTAAACGTTATATCGTATTTGCTCATGCGTAAACTTTGAGCAAGTTTTGAAAAGCAAAATTAAGAGAAGAAATTAGGTTCATAAATTTGTTGCAGTGTTGCGTGTCAAATTGTGATAGAGCCTTTGTAGAAAATAAGTCTGATTCAGAACGAAATATGCAATCATGTATGAATGAGAGGCACAAAACTGACAACAAATCATTAACAGGACTTTTGCAGGTCTAAACAGCTGTTTTGTGTAGATTATTGGGTGACAAGACAAGCCAGTCAGTAAGAGCTGCCTGTTAGGTCGTAAACTCCCTTTGTGTGTTTTCCCTCCTCGTTGATCGTCTGTCCTGCCCTCATTGGTTTCACTTGTGTCTTGTCGTATCAATCTGCCCCTCTGTATGTATATTTATAGGCTTGTCTTTCCTTGCTTTAGTTGCCAGTTAATGTTTACTTTGCTGTTCACCTGCCTGAGTTCTTCCTCTTCTAGCGTGTGTGTTTTATAACCAAAATGTTTGACTTTGTTGTCTGGTTTTGGTTTGTCTCCTATGCTTTTCTTCCAAGTCTCACTTTTTGGTTAACCATTGTCTGCTCCCTGTATTGTTTTTTTGTTTGTTTTTAACCCTTGAGTTAGTAAAAAAAAAAAAAAAATCTCTCTCTTTTCAAACCTGCCCTTTTAAACCATTATTTGGTTTGATCTATGGCCATATCATTGGTTCTAAATTGAAATATTACAATTAATGTAACATTTTTGCTTCATCGCTTGAAAAATTTCATATTTTTGTTCTTATCGTGGCTCTTCTTGATTTTTGTCAGGTTCAGTTAGTATAAAGGGAAATTAAATTCTTTTGTGCATCTATCAGGATTAGGGGAGGATTTAAACAGCAATCCAAAGACAGTTGTGAGGTTGTTTGCTCGTATGGTGTGGGAGACGTCAATCAAATTTGTTCGAACCATCTTCACTCAGTCCATCAAACAAGTGGTAATTTTTTTTCTGTGAAACTCTCAATAAATTTCCCCAAACTTCAACTTTTCTTGTTGCTAATCATGACCGTTTGAAGTTATAATGAAAGACTATTATTTTACTGTTACATGGTAAACTCCATTACCTGCTTGGAACACAATCACATTAGTTTTATATGCAGTTTTTCTTGACTTGATTAGTTTTCTTATCCCGTAGCTGTTTGCAGAGTGGGTACCAAAAAAAGGACATATGCATCTCTTATGAAAGAAATCAGATATCCATACTTGTTCCAACTCAAACCACTGGTTGCAGCGAAGCCATCTCCCTGCTAACACAGTGTCATGTTTCCATAATCATTTTGTAACTCTACTCCCCGAACAAGTTTCACCGGGTTCATGTAAGGCTGGCTTGAGCTTTTAATTGCTAATTCTACATCCATAAAATTAAATTCACCCCATCCCCCGATGATGGAATTGTATTAATTAGTCTGTTCTGTCTCTTTGTTCCCTGTAGAGTTCCCTTCATCGGGTTCTACTGAGAGATCACCACCCAGTGAACATGTCAACATATCCGGTCCTCAGGGATCCAGAGGACACCCTGCCTTTGCTCCCAACCCAAGCAGCAAGTTTCAGTGGGCCATCAAGTCCATGCGAGGCCCCAAACAAGGCCCTCCTGGAAACGTGGCCTATGTGGGTAAACACCCCACCTGGGAACCACTGGAAGCCAAATCAGGACCCCTTGAGGTGATGACCTTGCCCACCTCCCTTCGACAGGACAACCTGGAAAACTACTCGGGTGAGGGCAAGGACCCGGATGCAGAGGGAGCTACTACTGCAGCTGCCAGAAGTGGCTCAGGCGAGGAGAAGGAGGTAGAGGGGAGCGGAGAGGGGGGCAACTTTCCTGGTGGATTTGCAGTGAAAGTCAACAATGTGGCCAGCAGTGGTGCCAAACTGAGTACTGAAAGCGAAACTTCACTCAGCCGGAGTGATTTCGTCACTGTGGCTGAGCTCACTACTCTGTCCCAGTGGCAGCTTGTGGAACAACCCACCACTCCACCGCAGAGCTCCCAGGTTTCAGACACAGCAGAAGAGGCCAGGGGAGAGATCCTCTACGTACACCGGCCTACCGACAATCTCTCCTCTGCCCCCTCACGCAAAGAGGAGGATGGTTCCAATTCAGGATTCATTCCGGTCCTTAGGAATCACAACAAAGACACCAGCAGGAACGAGGTGATGGCGACCACGCATGAAGCATTAAAGGAGGCGCTGACAACTTCTGAGGTAACAACTGTGGAGCCTCTCACTGGAGACGCTCAGAGGACGGATCCTGCCACCACAGCAACCACTCCGCAAAACACAGCGGACACTTCCTCAACAGAGGAGCCATCTATTTCCATTTCTTGGGTTCAAGAAGAGAAGGAGAAAACTACAGCAACTCCAACACCCGGTGGAGAATCTCAAACGGCTACTGGAGTCCTTCATTTGACCACCGTCGCGTCAGACTCCAAAGTTGGTGCAACAGCAATGGAATCCAGATCTGCAGTTTCGGAGTCCTTCATTGTGGGAAGTCGTTGGACAACTTTGAAAACCTCAAAGCCAGAGGAACAAAAAACCCCAGAGACAGCAGAGAACAAAGACACAAGCAATCCATTTGGTATTCTCGTACCCAACTGGGCATTTGGGATCATCCCATCAGGTAGGTCTCCATGGCATTACTAGTGAATGATTGAACTCTCATTATTATCTTTGTGATTAGCACTACATATTTAAATGTGTTTACAGTAGCAGCAGTAAGTTAATCCTCCACCTGAGTTCACAGCCTCCGGCAACCACCTCAAATATAAAATATCTACTCCACCATTTCCGTACTCTGTCCTTCGCTTGTTGTTTCGTTTTACATCTCCTTTCTGTCTCTTGCTCTGACATACATCATGCATTCTTAATCCTGCCTTGTTCTTTCTTTTTGCCTTCACATCCTCTTTCTTTCCCTGTCTTTCCCCCTCACGCTGGTTTAGAGACAGTTCCGCATATCGAGGCAGTTTACTGAGGTGAGACCAACTAGGTCTTAGTGAAGTAATTAGCGGGTCAGAGTGAGTGCAATTAGGTGAACTGGGGAGAGGCAGAGATCCTAGTCCCCAACAAATCAATGTAGACACAAACTACAAGATGGGACTCGTAATTGACTGCGCTCTCTTGTCTTTTCTCATTTTCTAGTTTGTTCATGTTCGCTCTGCTCTTTCTCTCACATTCGGCTCAACTTTCTTCTCTCTCAGTCACAGCGGTTTCTGTGCCGTTTCACTCAGCATGCTCGCATTGATTTCTTATGATAGTTAATGGAACCGCTACTGTGGCAAAAAGCCACAAAGTAAATGAACAGAGCAAACACTGTATTCTTTGCACCGCTCATTTCTTCCTTGTCTAAATTTGTAATCTTAACGACCAAAATGTGTTTGCTTAATGTTTAATGTATTTGTCTTGGAGGACTGCAATATTTATTGTGTCTTTCTGCTTAACTAATGTCCCTCATTCATCCCCAGCTCCGTGTTTTTCTGGGTTTTGGGAATACATATTTAAAATTATGACTTGGGTGATTAGTCATCTTGTTCAGCAAAGTGCATTTCTAAAAGTTTGCTTCTTAAGATATCCCATGGATGGAATAGAATTAGTAGGAATTAAGGGGCTTAATTTACATGAAGTCTAGTAATAATGATTCACCAGATTGTAAAATTACTTCCAATTACTGTATGTTTTGAAAAAATGTCCTCTAACTTGCACGCTTTGAGCTTCTCCTGCAATATTCACCACTTTATTTACACACATTTTACCAGTAGTGAGCATTTTTTTTCTTGGTGTTTTTTTGTTTCTCAGAGAAACCAGCCTTGATCCAGTGATATTTCCTATTTTTTAATAGTATTGTGAAGTGAAGGACTTGCCTTTACTCATTTAATAACAGCGGGAGGAGGGTATTCTGATAAGATTGCGATTTCAGCAGAATGTGCGGCAGCAAACCAATAACGAAGGCTCAACGCTGCTTTGTCTTGTTTGCTTGAGGTGGAGTGGTGCATTCAATATATTTTGCATTTTCTGAATGCTTTCCGTGGAGGATAGCCATGACCTATTATGCAATCATTTAATTTCATGTACGTACTTCAGGTAGTTTTCATTTGGAGAAGAAAAACTTTGGTTTATGTAACCGGGAAGCTCAAGGACACTTCCTGTCGTTCTTGAGATTAAATTGCGGTCTCCGTACTCACTGTATCATCCTGTTTTGTATTAAGAAAATTAAAACAAAGCAGTCAGTATCAGAGGACATTTTTTTCTTTATCAGGGTGAAATCTGAATGGACTGAGGGGCCCTAGTCTTGTTGAGTGATTAGAAGCATGAGACCCCTCCTTCTGCGTGACCTTTTGTAGTTGTCAGTTTTTAGTACAGAGGAAATTACAGCAGTGGTTCTCTGCCCATTACTGCACAGAGATAGAGACGCAGGAGGGAAAGGGCAGGAGGATGGACAGCTCTGGGAGGGAAGAATATGGGATGGGGGCGTTGAGGGAGAAGGGGGAGAGAGGTGAGTGTGTCCTCCATGATTCTGTGGGTTGGAGTACATAAACCTTTTTAATCAATGATCAGAGACTACGCTACCACGGTTTCACAGGCCTCCAGAGAGTATATTTCTCCTCCTCTGCTTGTCTTTTCCCTTCTTTCCGTCTTTTCCTTCTTTACATTTCTGCGCTTCTTTCCAATCTTTATTCGCTGTTTGTACACAACGGGGCCCCTCTGTGTCCTATTTGGCCATATATCGATGTGATAAGACACTGATGTATAACGCCACAGCCAGCTTTTTCAATTCCCCATTGCTCTGGCCTCCAGCTAAACCCACACAAATTGGTGGACATACTCACACATTTTTAAAAATAAAGCTAAATATATGAGAATAAATTCCAAGCTCGCTCAGGAGTAAACCTCGATAATCCGTCCCACATGTCGCACCATCACAGAATACGTCTTAATCCTTCTCTGCAAACACTGTAAGAAAGTAAACACATTTTTTTTATTGCTCATATCGTCATTTCCATATTGTATAATCCCTAAAAGCAGTATTTAAGGAAATTTGTAACACGACAAAGAAGTTACAAAATTGATTTCCAGCCCAGTGCGTTCCAAAAAGAATGGAAATTTCTGAAAGCTTCAAAGCGATAGTTTCCGGCCCTTCACGCTGATGAAGCAAGGCAGGTGCATACAGTAATATCGGCTGCCTGTCCAGCCTTTAAATTACCGATGCCGTTCTGATACTCTGGCAAACAGGCGAGAGGATGCCTCTGAGTTATAGTCATCTTGACTAAAGCCTTGTCCCAGTCTCAAGATGGATCAGACCCCTGGCAACATCAATAACACGGCAGCCAGCCCTCAACCAAATTAGAGTGTTAAATTTGGAGGAGAAGAGCCAGTAGGTTGAAGTGTGTGTATATGTGTGCATGGCTGTGTATGTGTATTTGTAGGCGGATGGGGGTAAGACGGAGATAAATGGAGACAGGGACAGACTGGGGTGGCATATTATCAGTGCAGGTCTGTGGATAGATGTTCAGTTTGTCTGCTGGCTGTTGGAGTCCTTGGATAGGCTGTCTGGAGCAGCGAGAGGGCACATTCTCAGTGCTGCATATAGAAGTCTATTGATTTTCCTGCCTCTCGCTCCCTGTGTCTCCCATCTTTTTTTCCTCACTATCCCTCTTTTTGTATCTTCTCTGTCTCTGCCATACCGGCTTTTTTTCCCTCCATCTCTCTCGCGCTCTATCTCCCTGACTTTATGTCTTTTATTACTCCTCTGGTCATTGTTATGACTCCCCTGGCATAATGTTTTGATAGCCTCTTGAACCCTAATGTGATGCAACACGAGGCAGTCAATTGCCGTCAAACCGTATCTGTCCCCTGTGCGATCCTCAGCAGGAGCCTCATCACCGCCTTTTAAAAAAGAAAAGAGCCACCTCCCTTTTTAATCCATCCATCGCCTAATCTATCATCTTCCTATCTGCTCCTCATCTTCAAGTTTCTCTTCTTTTTCTTTCTTTTTATGGTGTAATTCCACAATTTTTCCATATCAAACACTCTTGCTGAATCTAATCCTGTGCTATTGGCTGCTGCTTATTAAATGAATGGGATTTGTTAAAGAACTACCTTTAGGGACATTGGGTTCTGCCGTGGTGTGGGATGAAATGGCGTTACATAGCGCTCTGTGCTTACTGTGCATAGGCTCTTTGTGTCCCGTTAACCAGGGGAATAACCAAGCAACCGGAGTGTTGAAAATGAGCCTAAACAGAATCTGCTGAGGAATCACACTGAGCCTTTTGTGTACATCACTGACTCTTAATAGTGATAATGCACACCACTTTAAAATCCACGGAACGTGCACCAAGTCTCTAAAGTCCAACTCTCTCTTAATGCCTGTCTGTATTCCAGGATGAAATGCTGCTACACATCTCAGTCTGGTGAAGGCTGTTAAAGACAAAAGGCGACTTAATAAAAACAAAACCTTTTTTTTATTTTTTATTTTTTTACAAACATGACAAAATCCCATTATTGCCTCTCACAGATAAGAGACCAGAGACAATTAATCAATACCATCTCATCTCACTGACAACGTCAAACAACCCAGCCAGGTTTTCTTTTATGACTTCGAGCTCCTTCATTCTTAGATTATTGGTGCTGACATGAATGACAATGTCGCTGCTGTACAGTCAGTTGTTGCTGGGCTCCCCTGATTCCCTACACATGATGCAAGTGTCCTTGGGAGGTGAGAATCTGTGGCTATGTGTAAACTGTGGCGGCAATTCTAATATGAAACTACAGGCAATGTGCACTATTTGACGCCCTTTTTACTCCTGTTCATGATGCTACAAAAGACTGGTGTCAGTTAAGCTAATGCTATCATGCAAACAGTACTTCAAACAACTCTTAGACTAAACTAGTTTGAATTGCATATAGCAAAACACAAACACATAATACAGTTGGAGATGCTATGTTCACACAGTCGAGGCAAAGTTGACTACACTGTAAAAAATGATTCTTTACTGACAGTTTATCTGCCATGTCTTCAACAATTTACTGCTATTTTACAGATACTTTTAGATAATAACTAGTCCAATTACAGAAGAAAAATTTAAATTTAGAAGTTAACTGTAAAAAAAAAAAAAAAAAAAAGAAACGGGCCAAAAAGATGATATTTAGATGAAAATCTGTACTTTTACAAATGATAATTCATTCTTTTGCAGTGTTTGATGGTAAAATGACACTTTTTATACTGTGTTTGGATCAGCAAAAAATATTGCAATTCACGTTTACTATGTAAACAAAGACAAAAACAAGTAACATATATAATATCCACATCAAAAATCTGTATTTTCACAAATACTAATTTGTTCTTTTTCAGTGGGTGACTGTAAAGTCTCACAGTTTTGCTGTATTTCAGTCTGCAAAAATATCAATATTGCTGCTCATTTCAGTGTTGTTTTTTTGTGTGTTTGTTTTTTGCGGTATTTTTTTTTTTTTTGATATTGTAGTTTTCCACTATTTTTTAACATTTTATTTCTGGCTCTCTTGCTGCCAGGTTTTCAGATTAGCAGACGCTCATTATGATGTATTTTCAGGTGAAATCAGAATATGTTGGCAGGATATTGTTGCGAGAGTTACTTGAACTACTGCTACCCAAATGTTGGCATGATTTATGGAAAGCTGTGGAGTTTTA
Organism: Acanthochromis polyacanthus; assembly: GCF_021347895.1. Lineage (NCBI taxonomy): Eukaryota > Metazoa > Chordata > Actinopteri > Pomacentridae > Acanthochromis > Acanthochromis polyacanthus. The sequence goes on along the minus strand of NC_067116.1, from coordinate 37,837,413 downwards.
CAGAGCTGTGGAACTTTTCACCTCCACCCACATGAATGGTTGTATTACTCAAATACGTACTCTGTAAATGTACACATAGATTTATTTCCAGTTGAAACCCATAGATGAACATTTCAGAGACAACAAATACGTAAGCAGCACTGTCCTTTAGCATTTGGTAGTGGCTCGGGGGGTTATGGTGAAGTTAAGTTTTGTAGAGCAGTAATTTACTAATTTCAGTTTCAAGGATAAGGAAGCGCTTTGCTTGAAAAAAAAACGTGGTCTGAAAGGAACCCTTCTGCCACTTAAGTTTTGGGTGGAGTTTTTTTCCTCACAGTCGGGTGTGATTTCTAAGTGGAAAATCTATCAATATGTCTTTAATGCTGAGATTATTTTGAAAATGAATTGCCGCTAGAACAACATAATATCGATTAAGTACAGAAAGTAGAGAAAAAGGAGAGAAAAAGAGCGTTCAGGATGAAAAGACAGCTCATCATACTTAGTCTCTCAATGGACTGAGTCAATTGCTGCAACTGTAAAGGACATTTCACATTAAAGCAAGCACTGTTATGTAGGTAAATACATGCTGTTTTGCAAAACGCTGTTGGTTTTACACTACTGAAGACAAATACACAACGATTTAATAATTCAGTGAAGACTTTTCTTTACAGCAGGCAAAACGCTCCAGCAAAGTATGTTGTCAGTGTTCACTGACATTTTGGGAATGGAAAATGTTGATTTATACATGTGAAAGTCAATGAAACAAACAGTTGCATTTGTAAAGCTAATGCGCCATCAAAAATTTGGTTTAATATTCTGCAGTGAGCCTGAAAAAGCACAGAAAAGCTGTCTTGAATGGGGATTTTTATGGCATCATAAAAATGCTTTATTATCTTTGCTGCCACAACAAAACCTGGTGATTATTCAGCCTCTAGGAGCCCCATCACAGGCCGCTGTATTTTATTTTTTAGATTGTATGACCCCAAGCTCCCATTATGGCAGATGAATGACTGAATATCTTGACTGTTCCTTGTAGCAAATCTGCAGCAGAATTGAAAAACAAGTTTTGTTGTTTTTTATGAATATTTTCTCATCTCACAGCTCTCTTAAGATCACTTGGGAGGCAGACCAAAGTGTTAACGTCAGTAGCACAACAACAATGGATTCTAAGCTCCAGTTTTCAGTTTCCCTGGGCACAACATGTGCTTTTTAATCATGTGTTTGTTCTATTATTGCACAGCTTTATGTTCACACATGGGCTGCACATTGGCTTGGTGGTTAGCGCTTTGGCCTTGCAGCTAGAAGATCCCCGGTTCATGGATCGCTCCGCATGAAGTTTGCATGTTCTCTCTGTGTATGTGTGGGTTTTCCGTGGTTTCTCCGGCTTCCTCCCACAGTCCAACAACATGCTGAGGTTAACTGGTAGCTCTAAGTTGTCTGTAGGTGTGAATGTGAGTGTGATTGTTTGTCTGTATATGTGGAGCTGCAATAGGCTGGTGACCCCCTTTCGCTCTAAGTCAACTGGGATGGACTCCAGCCAGACCCTACTGAGGATAAGTGGTGTATAGACAGTGGATGGATGGATGTCTACATATGCACAGAGAATTGGTCGTCTCTTTTTCTTCATATTCAAATTTCCATCACCTTGCATTTTTGGACTAGAGGTTTATCATCATCAGTGCTTTTCCCACATCAGCCACATATTGGGAATAAGTGCCCCACTTAGTTTTTTTGAATGAGACACAGTCAAACCAAATGACACAATGAGAAATAAAACTAGCAAAAATAAAATATTTAGCAACACAGCAGCCTAAACCACCAACGGCTTGTTGGAGCGTTTGATTGTCTTCATCTCCTCCTAGTTTATTGTCGTCATTTTCATTTAGCCACATCTCTAAACCAGATAAGAGAATACCTCTGCTGAACTATATGTCACCCCATTAAAAACTCAGACAGCGATTCACTGAGAACTATTGTTTCCTCCTTTTTTTTCGTCCCCAGTGAATCCTTATCGGGGAGTGTTTATTGTCAGGTACAGCCTTAGGGCCCCTGAGGGTGCGTAGAGTTTCATAAAGCAAAGAACAACATCACCTCTGTGTGCCACCAAGTGGGAGATGATGCGAAGGATGGATGGAAACAGAGAGCTTGACAGGGTGCTGTCAGAAAGAATTTAATCCTCTGTGTGGACTCATTGTGTGGCTGTGCCGAGAGGGAGACACTAACCTGGTCAGGTTATGTGGGTAACCGTTACAATGGAGCTTTCAGGCACCATCAGATTAAATGTCAAGAATCAGCTTCCTTTTGCTGAAAATATATTTCCCTTCTCTATCTGTATCTGACAGCTCTGTCCCCTTAGAGGTCAAAGAAAGGAGACAAACTGTGGCATTTTTTCACATCACTTTCTCCTTGCACGAGCATACTGCTTCCATTACGCCCAAATGAGAAAGCTCCGGACATCGATTTATTATGATGTGAAACTGGTCGCCAGACACGGTGGGAATAGGCTGCCTATTATTCCTGTAGCACATCCAACAAATAGATTTGAATAGCAGCATCCTTGAGATGTTGCTCTCGCATTTTCATTCTCTATTTGCAGCCCGACACGCGCATATCTGTCAGCAATTCCGCCAGTCACACATGTGGGCGCACGCCGTCGAAAACGGAGCCGCCTGCCATCAAGGTTAACAGTGAAATGTATGATTTCAAATTGAGGTATTTTCAAGCTAGAGAGGAGTGGCAGCAGAGGGGATGAGTGCACCCAGCTGGAGTTTTTGAGCTGCCAGATTGCCTGACTGACTTCACTCCCTCTCGCTCTCGCCGGCGCTGCGGGCAGAGCGGAGCAGTGGCAGGGGTGTTTGGCTCCCAGCATCAGTCACAACGCATCATGCAGCAGCCAGCCCAGAGCGGGTGGAAGGGTTGAGGGGTCTCCTCATGTCGGGCATGTCTGACACACCCACGGATCTGTCCCAGCGGTGAGGATTCAGAGACGGGGGGGAAATGACATGTCTCGGAGGGAGGAAGGTTTCTTAATGGGTACAGGACAGGTGGTGGATCTGAAAGTGCAAATTATAGAATTTGGAGAGCCATAAGGAGAAAGGGCACGTTTGCAAATTGCTACTGTGAATTTGAAGTTCTTTGGGAAGCTTTTCAGAGTGTGTGCTGGCAGGGGCACTGTCAGGTCATGTAAAGTAGTTCTTGTTTGTTGAGTTTTAAACATGTCTCCAGGCAAACCCTGCTGCCCAGAGCCTGCTTCTTCTAATAGCACCGCTCTGCTGTCAGAACGGCTTCTTAATAGTAGCCACAGTGGAATACAAACGGACAGGAACGAGAGCACAAGACCCCTCATCCATGTGTGTGCTTTCATTGCTTATATGTGGGGACCTGAATGTGTTCACTCTGTGGGGACTTGACTTCCTTTCGGGGACAAAAAGCAAATCCCCATAATGTGAATCAGTCTTTGTAGGGTTTGGCAGTGATGGTTAGTCTCAGGGAAAGTCATTTAAAGGACCTTTGTAGTGACTGAAACCCAACTCAGTGTGTGTGTTTGTATGTGCAGTTCCTCCTTTCCCTTTCTGCTCTGGGGTGTTTTTTTGTTTTGTTTTGTTTTGGCGTGTTTGCAAAAACAGCACAACATGCAAAGTCACATGTCCAAGGTCAGTGAAGGTTCGTCCAAACGAGTGCTTGTCATTTGTGTCCATATTTGCACAAAGGATTTGGCAGAATTAGAGAATAAATTGAAGGATGTGGTGATTAATCATCTCAGCCAGGCACATTACTGGTCTCATCACTCTTAAGCAGATGTGCCAATCACGGTAGGGTATGACTCACCATTTTCATCAAGACGAGAGTGCAAATAACCTTCTCCAAGCAGGAAAATGGTTTTGTTTGCTGCGAGCTGCTGGCAAGGGACAAACACACAGCACTACCAATGTGCTGCCAGACGATGACGTGCCTTTGTACATTTAATTTACGGCATCTGTGGATGTTCTGAGTCTGGAGTGTCTTTCAGTAATGGACAGGTAGTGCATCATTCCTGTTTTTTGTTGAGCTGAATCACAGTCCTAGTCATAATCAAAGAGTATTGTCGGACAGACTTCTTTTCCCAGTGCTGCAGGTCAAATCTGCACGCCACATGAGGAGTGATATCCCACAAACAAGATGACAGAAGCTTGTGCGGTTGCTTTGCAGCAGCTTGGCATTGTTTGGCATCATCAAAGTAACTACAATGGTTCATTGTGCACATATTGACACTGTACTTTAACATAGAACTCTTCAAACAGAAACACATGCACTGTAACACATGCCAGTCCTGCTGCCTCCAGATGGCTGTAATAATGTGTTCAGACCAATGAAAAAGCAACTAGATGACAGTTCAACGGAATCTGTCGATATAAAGTTAAAAACTGGTGCTGGACACTTTTCACTGCATGAATATCCCTAACAACATTAATGAGCACTTGAACAAAGCTTCTGTGACTCGATGACAATGCAGCTGGTTATCCTTGACGATTTTGTCACTCGTAGAGTGAACAAAACATAAGGATTTAATCAGCTTAGAGAAATCGTTTTCCTATAGTGTACAAACAGTGATGGATGAGAAGAAACTCACAATATAGCCTGTTTTACTGTTATCACAATGCAGTTGCTCTTTCAGCGATGATCTCAATCATTATAAATCATCTAAAGCATGTTTTTCATTGGAAAAAGAACAGCATTACTCAACAAATAAAACCACAGATCCAGTTTTCGCCCAAATACCAGCCTCTTGCTCTGCTACCTGGCTTGCATGCAGGTCATGTCTGGTTACACTTGACCTCAGCTGTTGCACCACATATGCTGCCAGCGTACAAAAATACGAAAACTGGACAGTGGATTTCAGGGTCAAGACCGTACCTGTCCCCTGTGCTTTGTGGGCACTTACCACAAATTCATGTCTAAATGTGAAACTGCACGCTCAACTATGTCTACTGCACACTTCTTTGGACAGCATATTAATCACGCACACATGCATGTTCATTGAGTTTTGGCTTCACTAGAAGAGTAACAACACAAGTCCCAGGGTGAATAATTCATAAGGCGCCCATCATCTGCTTTTTCTGTGTCTAATGTGCATATAAAATATTGTTGGATAATTATTTAAAAAAAGCAGGGGATGCACTGGATTCAATATTCCTATTTCACAAAGCCCTGAAAATGAGCGCAAAGACACACTGAAGAGAAGGGGGGGGGGGGGGGGGGGCAAAGTGGATTGAATGTGTTTGTGATGATAAGCCAGGATGGATTATTTTCTTGCCACTCTGACAGCCCAGATAATGCAATTTGTTTAGGGCGAACGGAGATGCTACAAGTGCCGCTCTTGTAACAATGGACCCTCAATTTGTTTGGCAGTCTCGCCGCGCGGGCCAGCGGAATTGGGTTGTATTGAATTGGTGGCATGTTACTCCTCCCTGGTCCTCTCCGGGCTGATTCGGTGTGACGCTCGGCCCAGAAGGTGCTCGCTGAGAGTGCATCGACTGCTTTTTTGCTGTCTCAGGCTTCTGGCACTGTAGATAATCGCTGGTGTCATGCTTTCTCATAGTTGGTGTGGTTGCGTGTGTGCAAGCGTCTGTGTGTTTATGTGTTTGCTTGTGCAAAGGAAGGAGGAGGAAAGTATTTAATGCGGTTGAAAAGTTTCATTTAACAGTGATGAAAACTTGGCATGGAGTAGAATCCGAAAGTCAGTTCTAAAATTGTGTATGTGAATTTTTATTGTTGTATTTTTTTCCATTTTTTATATGATAAGCTGTGATATAATATATATCTTCTGTTTAGCATCTCCACCGCGCTGTCTCCTTCAGGTCACAGACACCTCTAGGGTTAACTTACACCCATAAAATATGACTGAAATTGATAGCAGCTTCATTTAAATAAATAATAACTTGGAACAGTTTAATGTGTTGTAAGGTAGTCGTAGTCATTTGAGTAATCCAGTGTTGATTGCAGCTTACTTACTAATAATTAATGGATTACTGTAATGGATTACATGTGGATTGCTTTAGAACTCGGGGTTTGACATTACGGACCGCAGCCTACATCCAGTGTTGTTTTCCCCTCTTGGACACCCGGTCTATCGCACAGATACGCACAGGTGTGTATTTGCAGCCAGACACGGGGCACAGCATGTGGTCAGACTTCAGAAATAGCTGCTCCCACCCCTGCAGTGCTCATCAATCCTGCTTTGTCAGAGGCCGCTCTGCTCGGGCTCGGTACAGTAATCACATCAGTACACCTGCTCCGTGTACAACCTTCCCTCTAAGATATGAACATGTTCCCATAGGGTGCCGCATGACATGTGCAGTTTTCGAAGTGGTCAAGCTGGGTTCAAACTCCGATTCAGAAAGTGCAGAACTTGTCATTTGTCCTTGAGCCCTGACTTCCTTATAGTTTGGGGAACGCTCAGCAGCTGATTAGGTACTCTGATCAGGAAATCAATAGTGAGAAGATCAACTCAATTTACAACACTTGACTGACTCATACTGTATGTAGTAATGTGGCCTTCACAGCGACATGTCCTGCTTGATTTTATCGCTGCCACATATAGTGCATTTTTGCAGTGATATTTTGGGCTGTTATAGTCTACAATCTTAGGCTACACACTGAGACAAAACAGCTAATTTAGACCCACATTTATGAACCTGTCAATCAGACATATGCTATTCAGGCAGCACGTTGCTAAAATTATTTGCCCTAAACTCAATTTGCAGAATCGTCCTTTTTCGTCACCTGGCTGCCACCTCTCAGCCTTTCAATTAACCATGCTTTCATTGCAAAATTGATGTTTTTCAGTCTGACGCAGACGTGACCAAAATTGTATTAAACCCGTCTCAAGCTCAAAGTGTTTCAGTGGAATAACTTCTAAGTCCAGAAAAGGTCACAGTTAACCCATGTTTGTACTGTAAGCTTCCCCAATAAAGCATCAGTAAAGTTTATCTCATCTCATTTCCCTAGAAAGGACAAAATGCAAAGATGATTATAAAAAAATTTGCTTCACTCTGGCATGTTTTTTCTTATTTTCTGCTATCTTAATCACAACAATAAATTTTAAAAAAATATTTACTTTATCCATGTAACATTTCACAAAGAATATTAAGTGCTTCCATTAAAATGCTGAATTCGATGAGTATTTAAAAGTAACTCACTGTATAAATACCACTGTAGACATGCAAAATAAACAAGATAACATAGTTAAGTCAGAACAAGTGAAGACAATAAATATAAGACATCTGAGACAACAGCTGCTGTGCCCAGAGGTTTGAGTAAATTCTGATCTACATCACAAAAGGAATCTAGCAATACCAACCATTGCATTTAAACACTGTAGTTTTATTTAAGGTGTGATAGTCCCTAAGTAATTTATGTGTAAATCGTGTCATGACCTCTCAGTTTTAGCTTGTGTGCCACTGCTTTAGACTGACAAGGAGGGCAGCTTGGTCTCAGGGAGGCCATTCATGCCGTCCTTCCCCATCATGCACATGAACTCACACACTGTGGAGCTGAGCGGTTCCTATTAAGTTCCACAATGCAGACTGACAGCTCCAGGACGCATCAAGTCATCTGACTCTGCAAAACTGACTGCTGGGGTGCTGACATCATCAGCAGAGACCAGATCTGCTCCACCAACGAGTAAACTTAACCTCTGTCTCACTGCATCTCTTCTTTTGTCCTCTTCCACCTTCTTCCCCTCCCTGCCTTTCCATTCTCATGTAGCTCACCTCTGTAAATCAATCACTTTGAAGTAATCTAAGACTGCATTGGGGTCTGCATCCCTGTGCTAGAGAGAAGTGTTATCTATATTTCAGCAGAAATGGGTTTCATATTTCCCCGGTGTGTATTCAGCTTGCCGTGGCAGTAATTGTAGCTCATCTGCCGTGAGTGAGCTGCGTGTCCGGGCCTCTCTGATGCATGTCCGTCTTGTCAGGGGAGAGGTGGAAATCTGAAGTCATGTAGGTCATACAGAGAGTTCAGTGAACTGCAGGCTTTAGTCAAACTGTCATTGCATTAGGATGAGTGCATTTTTCTTCATGGAACAATTCACAGAACATCTAAAGAGATCCTAGTTTAAAATTGTGAAATTTTGCTAAATTGACTTTACTTTATGGGTATCATTTAAGAAAAAGATTGACAGAAATAAACAGTTTGCACCGGTTGTGGTTCTTTGAAACGGCCTGGAAGAAATGAGCGATGCAGCAGCAACCAACAGTCACGTGACAAAAACTCTGGGAATTTGCAGGCTGTGTATAAAAGGAAAACATCTACAATATGCAGAGTCACCATTTTTTCAGTATTAGTAACAGCTGGGAGCAATTGGAAAAATATTCTACATGTTGGTTTAAGATTTTTTTTTCAGTTTTTGCCAAATATATAATCAAAGAAATTCTAAATTTAGTTGTTTTTTTTTTCCTTTTTTGGACTTTTGGCATTTTTGCTTTGTTATAGTGAACAAAAGCAATATTACATTTAAATATCTTCATTTTACATTGAAAATTAAAACAGCTTTGCATGGAAAAACTCCATGGAACACCTGAGAAGTCAGCAATGAGTCTCTTGCATCCAATAGTCACATGGCAAAAAAAAAATAATGTGGTGCTTTTTTTCTGAACAGGGCTGAACTGCAGGGTGTATTTTTACAGAGAAGATTGGAGATAAGTATAGAAACACATTAAAATGTAAGTAGTAAAATATGTAATGTGTAGAGTTCACAATGTTTACGGTATTTGTAAAAACCTGTGTTCACTTGGAAATATATTGCACATGTTGCCTCCAGGTTTTCCCAATTTTTGTAAATTTTTAAAAATCTTTATAAAATAACATATGTCATTATTCCTTTGTTATACTGTGCAAAGGACATGTTATCTCTACTTTTTATATTGTATTGCTGTGGAATAGAGCCCAGAGTGAGTGTGACAGCAGCAAAGAAACAAAGAAATGTATATCATTTTAGCCATCATTATTTTTATCAGTAACACTGTACTCACTGCTAAGATCTGCCAACAGATCGAAATGATCCAGGTCAGTATGTCAAGAATCATGAGCTTTCAAGTTTGAGAGATTTGTTGATTCAAGCCATGGGCATCTGTTGCATGTCATATCCTTTTCACTTTCTTGTCAACTCTTGTTAGCCTTGATACCAGACTCTACCAAAACTGTCGCTTTAACTTTAGTCCAGCAGTTAGCCTAGCTAACTATCATCTGCTTCAATTTTGACTCACATGCTTTATTCACAGCTGATATTCTGACCTCCCAAAGCAGGATAAGCACAGTGAAAATTAATGTTGGCGCCTTTTCATTAAGTGTCCTGGGAACCCATGACAGTGAGCCAAAGAAAACTTTTAATCCAGCTCAACTAAGTGGAATGTAGTCATTTTTAATGCCATCAATAACACCTGTCCTTTCTCTGCAATGACAAGCCAAAATGTCTGCTGTGAGAAAAGGTCATTCCAATTTGCTGCGCATAAACAGTGCAGTGATTTGATTGACTTTATGCTTGCTTACTTTTGGTTTAGAGGTTGCTATAATCTGACTAAACTGTTTACAACATGAGTGATTGATCGTATTATCATTGAGCAGTTCTTCTGTTTAACCTCAATCAGTAGGTGACCGGTATTTGCTACTGTCAGAGATTTACTGTAGACTCATTTTTCTAGACCAAATAAAATTCTGTGCTTTTGTGGAAACAGCATGACCATGGCCAGAAGTAGAAAACACTTAAAATACCATTAATCATGACAAAAGAAGAAAAAAGTTACATTTCTTTAATTGTATATTGTACATACCTGAAATCAACATGTGCAACAATTTCCAACTGTCTCCAGGTGGTAACAATACCGGGAAAATAATTACTACTTGCTGTAGATATTTTAATACGTACCTTTCATTATTTGTCCCCACACTTGTCTATCACTCGGTGCTTACGTTGCCTGCAGTTAAGCATAATTTAGCTGAAAAATCTTTTGTCAAGGAGCACAGTATTTTTGTTTTTTACAGAACGTGGTTGGAGCAAACAGTTTTTTTTGACAAAGTTTTAAAACAGACTTTCATGAAATATCACAATTTTAAACTTAGATTTGTTTCCCAGCCTAATAGCACCCCTCACATGAGTAGTTCACGGACCCACCCAATGATTCTCTCTATTTTCCCAGTTCCTTGCTCTGATAAGTGGTGTCATTTTGGCGATTTTGTAACAATAACATGGCTTTCAAGCCCTTCAGCTGCTTGTGGGGTTCAGGGGGTTTATTTAGGCTTTTCTCAAATGTGGGCTGCCGTATTGTTGGACCGTGCTGAACTGACACGGCCATTTCCGTAAATGATTTATTTCCTCTGAACACGTAAAACACATGTTTGCAACAGCCATCATGCAAGCAACAGCATAAATATTTCACGCTGCGCATTTATGGAGCCGTCACGACCATGACAACAACAGCTGCACTGAAGCCCACACTTTGCAGTTTAGCGCTGCCTTTCGTACGGCTTTAACCATTCCGTGTGCTTCAGTACCTTTTAGGGATGTGCTGTAGCATTAAATTTTAACGGGGCAGCTCTTGCCGGGGCCCAGGTGATGGCTTATCACGCTCATAGAGGGGGAACACTTGAACAGGCTGAGGCATGATCTCTGTTTCAGCAAAGCCATTACAAGGTTGAGTGAGTCTAAGCACGGCCACACAGCAGGTGATAAGCAGGTGTATATACAGTGAATGCAAGTGCGTATGTGTGCAGTTTTGCCGTGTGTTGGTGTTGTGTCACGGGTTTATTCAAGCGGAGCGCGGTGTTTTTCTGTCAGCACAGCCTTTTCTGCTCCCGTACAGTCGAGTCTGCTAACCACTGAGCTTCAGACTTCATCAGAGGCAAGACATTTCCCTCCTATCGCAATCCTTTTTTATGGTCCATTCGAAATCCTGGGGGGTATGTATGAGTTAACGTTGAGGAGTAGCTTCCCAAATGTGCCTCAACGCTAAGATAATCTCTCTCCTGAGAGGCTTAGAAAAAAATGTAAGATGACCCCATAGAGCACTAAAATGTCACCCAGCAGAACATATTTCCTAAAACTCTGCACAGGACGGAAGAGATGTTACAATATCTGCTCAGTGTCAGAGAAAAAGACTTTACATTATCTAGTTGGTGACTATGAATTAGTGTCACACCGCAGACCTCAACCCTGAAAGCTGAAACCCTGCAAGGCTTAAAACGTCTCTTTTTTTTTTGTTAAATCTGCCTATCTCACATGGAACAGTTTCTCTCTTCCTCCTTGTGTTTTTTTGCACTTGCAATCTTTCTCTTTCTGTCTTTCACACAGAAAGAGAAAGACACAGAGTGGGGATAGAAGAAGCGACCTATTTTAAGACCAGTGTGTAATTAATCATAAGCTAGCAGCCAGCATTAAGAGAGGAAAGAAATGTATGATAGCTCCCTCTGTGACTCTCTGTCCCTCCCTAGCTGACATTTTTTTCCTCTCATTCAGTCCATCTCTCTCTCTCTCTCTCTCTCTCTCTCTCTCTCTCTCTCTCTCTCTCTCTCTCTCTCTCTCTCTCTCTCTCTCTCTCTCTCTCTCTCTCTCTCTCTCACTTGTGCTTCTCTGTACTAAATTTTAATTTGTATCCTCTCCTCCCATCTTTCCCATGGTCCAGAGCCTCCCTCTCTTCCCCCTTTTTTTTCTCTCTCTCATGTTTTTTTAATCTGTTTCTCGCTTGCATATTAATTTTGTGCTTGCACACTCATATGCACAATCATTCCTCATTAACATTAAAATGCCGTCTAAAGAAATAACTGCCCCTGTGTGAATGTTTAAACGCTGAACCATCTGATGTTGTGGGCTGATTCCATGCGTGTTTACCCATTCAGGCGAAACATTTCCTTGGACCCACATTTTTTGTGTTTTCTTTGCTGTCGTCACACAATCCATACCTATGATTTCACCGTTGAGTCTCCGGGCTGCTGTTTGTGGACAGATGGTGAAGAACACTGTCTCATTTGTGTGTAATAAGTCGTTACTAATTGTCTGCAGATTGGATCAATGTCCTATTCTGCTACAGCTCTGCTCTGCCTGCGTTACCACTGCCGCCGTTTATCAGTGCTGCTTGCTGGTAGCCGAGAAAAAGTCCTTTCAAACTCACTATTAAGGCAATTTTGCTGGAACTGCTCGAATTATATCGAGAGATGGTTCTTTTGTGGGAAAAATTGGACCAATTTTGAGGTTTTTATGGAATAATCACATATATGCCGGCATACATGCATAAACACAGCTGGCACACGCTAGCTTTGCTCTAATTTTTCCTATCAGTGGATGACGCCATGCGCTTAAATCCCAAAGAGCTTATGGATTACTTTTTAAGATGTGCCATGTTCGTTTTTCACGATAGCACAGAAGAGATGTGTGTGGCGTTAATGCAGATAGTGCTGCATTATCACCCTCTGTGGTGTGATCGATTGGGGGATTGGTCATAAGAAGTTCACCTTTTGGTTCCCTGCTATGACTACTTTGACGGCTCAGCCCTCAGCTGTCAGTTACGCTGTGTGCATCGCCTGCCTGGGTTGTAATTCGCACAGGAGGGACATCTGTGTTGCTGAGATTTAATACAACTGCATGCAGAGATACTCAGGTCTCAGACTTGTCTTTGGCATTCTCTGTGGATAAGTGTGACTCAGGCAGATTGTGGCATGGAGTGGAAGAGTTTTTAGAGCACCTTAATTAAAAAAAAAAAAAAAAAAGATCCATAAGGGTAAATTGTTATTTGCATGCTAAATTCTTGCAGAGAGCAGATTGATATTTGCCCCAGTGTATCTGATTTTTACTTTTGATGTAACCATACTGCCTTTGGTGTTCATTTTGCAGTCATTTGTTGCCATTTGGTCCATCAGAGTAAGACTAATATGCTAATTCATTCAAAGGGAAACAGCGTGTTTTGTTTCTTAGGATACCTCACGCATTGACACCTGTAGCTTGTACAATTAGGCAGGAGCATTGCAGAGGGCTTGAAAGGTGTTAATTACCGAGCTGCACTGAGTGGAATAATGTTAGTTCAGTATTATCAGTGCCTTGCACCCTTAATGCAGTTTATTAATAGGTTAAGCATTCAACAAGCCTTGAACCATGTTGTTTTTTTTAATTATTCAGTAATGTCAGTTAGTACAGCAGACTAAAACAGCTCAATGTCTGCTTGATGAATTGGCACGGAAATTTTGTTTGAATATTCATGGAACTAAGAAGGCTAATCCTGGTGACCCCCTTGTTTTGCGTAGCCAGACTTATGGCCACAACTCCGTGTCAGCACTGGGGAGTAGTCTGACTGCAGAAATGATCATTCTCACTTAAGGAGAAGGAAGTGCTTTGACGCATTTTTATTTCTTTAAATGAATCACAGTCAACGTTGGCTGCACTAAGCCCAGGATGCAGCGATGGTGCCACTTCAAAATGGTGCCAGGGGGAACTTGTTATGGTGGAACATTTGCACATTGGGCAGTCGAACAGTCATTACACTGGCTGATTGATTGCAAAAACACCACAGAAAAAGACACGTGTTGACTGTGTGGTAGGATTTTTTTTTAGATAAAATTGATAATTTGATGAGTGGTACCCTAGAAGTAAAACCTATTCTTAAGCTTTAGCAAAGCTGGACTCAATAAAACCACAGACAGTTGGTTAGCTGTGTGGCTCTTGCAGAAATATATTAAAGTGAGAAGCTTTTGCAAAGTGGAATGGATTGGTGCATTGTCAATAAGACTGGTACATGCCACTTTTAGAGTGAAAACGTGTCACAGATCAACTCCAGCCGACAATGTGTGAGCAATTCCAGCCATCAGAGTCCTGCTGGACTGAATCTGGACTTTTCTGAGATGCATTCACAAGATTGTAATTTTTGTAAGTTTTGGTACACATATAAGCTAAATGTAAGATTCATAGTCCTGTCAGTAATGCTCATAGGTTGCTTTTGTTTCTTGTAGCGAAGGGGATTTTTAAAACCTGCAAATAGTGGAGGGGGAGGAGAACACTGTGAAATATGCAGCAAAAGTGGCTGTCTTATATCTACAGCCTATATCTAGAGAGTCAGACAAGTGATTCCCAGACCTCTGTGGCAGTGGTAGGAGAAGATTGCAGAAGATTGCTAATATTAGTATTTAGTTCAAAACACTACTTAAGTACAGCTTCACAACCCTCTGGTACTGGCTCACATAAATGGAATGCAATCATATGTAATGTTAAAATGTTTTGGTTCATCGTGAGGATATTTAGAATCTCACATTCAGCACCTTGATTTCCTTTTTTCTTTTGATTTTTTGCTATATTTGCTTGTAAATCATCCATGAGCTCCGGGTTTCAATCCTGCATCAGGTTAGTGTTAGTATCATTTTTTCCACACAGTTTCCAAAAGTGTTGCACACAGCACTTTTCTAAGTTTTGCTCAGAAACAAGAATAATAATCTTCACTGTGTTTCCAGTTTCAGTTTCAGTGACTGCCTCTAACCACTGCCTACAGTGCCTTGTGAAAGTATTCGGCCCCCTTGAACTTTTCAACCTTTCGCCACATTTCAGGCTTCAAACATAAAGATATAAAATTGTAATTTTTTTGTCAAGAATCAACAACAATTGGGACACAATCATGAAGTGGAATGAAATTTATTAGCTATTTTATACTTTTTAACAAATAAAAAACTGAAAAGTGGGGCATGCAATATTATTCGGCTCCTTTACTTTCAGTGCAGCAAACTCACTCCAGAAGTTCAGTGAAGATCTCTGAATGATCCAATGTTGTCCTAAATGACTGATAAATAGAATCCACCTGTGTGTAATCAAGTCTCCGTATAAATGCACCTGCTCTGTGATAGTCTCAGGGTTCTGTTTAAAGTGCAGAGAGCATCATGAAGACCAAGGAACACACCAGGCAGGTCCAAGATACTGTTGTGGAGAAGTTTAAAGCCGGATTTGGATACAAAAAGATTTCCCAAGCTTTAAACATCTCAAGGAGCACTGTGCAAGCAATCATATTGAAATGGAAGGAGTATCAGACCACTGCAAATCTACCAAGACCCGGCTGTCCCTCTAAACTTTCACCTCCAACAAGGAGAAGACTGATCAGAGATGCAGCCAAGAGGCCCATGATCACTCTGGATGAACTGCAGAGATCTACAGCTGAGGTGGGAGAGTCGGTCCATAGGACAACAATCAGTCGTACACTGCACAAATCTGGCCTTTATGGAAGAGTGGCAAGAAGAAAGCCATTTCTCAAAGATATCCATAAAAAGTCTCATTTGAAGTTTGCCACAAGCCACCTGGGAGACACACCAAACATGTGGAAGAAGGTGCTCTGGTCAGATGAAACCAAAATCGAACTTTTTGGCCACAATGCAAAACGATATGTTTGGCGTAAAAGCAACACAGCTCATCACCCTGAACACACCATCCCCACTGTCAAACATGGTGGTGGCAGCCCCATGGTTTGGGCCTGCTTTTCTTCAGCAGGGACAGGGAAGATGGTTAAAATTGATGGGAAGATGAATGGAGCCAAATACAGGGTTAGCGACTTGCAGCTGTAATTGCAGCAAAAGGTGGCGCTACAAAGTATTAATGCAAGGGGGCCGAATAATATTGCACGCCCCACTTTTCAGGTTTTTATTTGTTAAAAAAGTTTAAAATATCCAATAAATTTCGTTCCACTTCACGATTGTGTCCCACTTGTTGTTGATTCTTGACAAAAAATTAAGATTTTATATCTTTATGTTTGAAGCCTGAAATGTGGCGAAAGTTTGAAAAGTTCAAGGGGGCCGAATACTTTCACAAGGCACTGTAAATGCTGCCAGATCAGTATACAGTGTGTTTCGGGAATTAACCGGTTTTGCATTCCAATTAATGAAAATAATATAGCTGTTATACTTGAACAGACGTGCCACCAACTTCTATGACCTCACCAAATTGGCTTCTTCTTAAATAGCTACAAATTGGGCAGCTTCCACCTAAAATGAGTCACGACTGAAACAGTGACACTGACGGGAAAACGTCGGCTTATATTTTTTTAGGATGGTTGGAAAACTTCATCTCTTATAAACAGTTCAATATAAATAATGGAAATTTGAATTATTTGTGTTTTATACACAGTTGTTATGCCACTCTGTCACGCAAGGCCACCTGCCTTTTAACTGTTGTGTTGTATTATGGCTGTCAGACAAGTTTATTGTAGTTGATTGTACTTAACTGATGAAGGAATAGCACATATATATTATGTTGCACACTAACCAGATAATGTTACTTTGATTGGGTTTCACATCTGCCCGTCCAGTCAATTCAATGACATTAAAATATCAGCATCATTAAATCATTAAACTGTAGAGTGCATATGAACGATGTGCTGTGAGTATTTGAAGCAATTTTCTGGCTCTCAAAGTCTGAGGAGCTGGTCCCATCTGCAGTTAGAGGTCAAGAGAATGAAACTTGGCACCAGTAGTCTGTCTCCATCTGAAATGAAAACATGTAGTGTCACTAAGACTTTATTCTTAATTGACCATAAAGACATATTTTTCAATGTATTTCTTTTGGATTGTTGAAAAGAGGAAACTTCAGGGACAGTTTTGCAGAAAAAATGATGATAATTTCAGTTGATGTTGATAGTTACCGATCATTTTTAATGATCTGTTGTTTTTTTCAAAGACCAGAAAAGAATGGCTTCATTTTAATTTAACCACTTTACTTTCAATTTAACCACTTTGCCCTATTTGTCAAGGAACACATTAAATAATTTCAATGTTACAATGTTAATTTTAAAATTAAAAACTACTCAAAAAGAAACTTTTCCACAAATAATAAAATTAAATGGAGATAAAGGCATGATCTCATATTAATACACATTAAATAGAGAAAACAAGTAAATCTGGACTGGTGACTGGCCGATATGAGGCTCAACAGATGTGGACCCTGCATTGACCTCTCTGCAGCTTGGCATTGGTCCGCTGGGAGTGCTTTGCTTAAGTGGAGATTCTGCAACACAGAATGACCTTTTTGCACCTTATTATCATTTCTGCTATAGGGCAGTGAAATGTTCTGGCTTCTTGTCTTTTTTTTTAAACCAATCATATTTGTAACTGCGTTGAGCTAAGAAAAGGATGCAGCGACAGTGTTCTCTAAAAATTGTGATGGATGAATTGTTTTTATGGATTATATGTTTTTATTTGCACACAGCAAGGCTGACTTTTATATGACTGATATCTTGAAAAGAACTAGCAGGGCTGCATTACTGCAAAACATTCCATTTTTAGTGTGGCAGGTTGCTGCCCAGAGCAAGTTGTCATTGTTTACCATAGTGAAAGGGATTCTGGTATATAAATTTGGGAAGTTAAGACGATGGTAGAGGAAAGACCTGTTGACTTGGACAGGGATGAGGTGAAGTTTAGGCAGCCACAGACTAACGCACCATGGGAGACTTGCACGGAAAGAGAAGGTGAAGAGACTCCATTGTAAAGTGATACGATACGATACGATACGATACGATACGAGCTGTTTATGAGGCAGAGAGGGAGCACGCTTGATGAAACCGAACTTTGCATTCTCACTGTGTATTCTGATGCCGGTTTGCATCAAATGCACATTATTATTGAACTAATTTGTTACAGCTATCGATGAAGTGTCTCTCATCAGTACATGTAACTGTGGTTTTATTGCTTATGTCTACTTTTAGCTCACTTACTGTTAAACTAAAGATTAAAGTGTGTTACATGTACACTAGTATTATGCACAGCAGCTAGCTAATTAGATTACTTTCACCCATGATAAATGGATTAATGAATGGAGAATTCAGCGCTTTTCCTTCACTTTTTCTCCCCATTTCCACAGTTCCATTGCCTGACATTTGTAAACCCAACCAGGCACTCACTTTGACCATACCCTGTGTGTGTTTTTTCCCTTTGCGTGTCACACACTACTCAGCACTTGCTGATTTTTCCATCTCCATCAGCACATCATTGACCTTTAAGCAATGTATGTTTTCAAATCACGTACAGTGTTGGCTTTTTTTCCCCTCCCTGCTGCCGAATTAAGAAATAAGCGTGTCTCTAATGGTTTTTCTCATTCAGCGAACTGCTTTTATGTATTTTCAAAGGCAGCTTTTCCATCATCTCCCCTGCCTGGTGTATCAACAGTGGCGTCTCTGCAGCTGTGGGAGTCTATCACGCTGTTTTAACAGGAAATTGAACATACACCCACATCATATCACACCAGCATGAAATGAGGACAGGGTCAGACAAACGTATAGAAACGCACACACATATGCTTCCACACTTATGCATGAACACACCCGGAGACACAACTGACAGTACTCCCAGACTTTCAGGAGAACTGCACTCTGTGTTCTGCACAGCATCTCCCTGCTCATACATCATTAAGTGAGTTTGGGTGTTATTATGGAGAAGATGCAGTGTATTAGATGGCCTGACAGATTGTGTCAGGGCCTGCAATCCTATCAGGATTGTATAATAAAAGGACACTTAATCTATCCAGTTCCCACCAGTCCTTCTTTGCACACAGAATAAAAATCCTGACGATGACTTTGTGCTCTAACCGTCCTTGTCTCCTCCCTCCATCCCAGCCTAAAATATAAGAATAATAATTGCGATTTAATCTTCTCAATCTCCAGCGTTCCATCCACCAAAAAATTTCCCATGAAGTGGCGCAGAGTTATAGCCCAGTAACGTAAAATGTGTTTATTACCTTTCCTGCAACACAGTAATGTGTCATAGAAATAGGTAGGGCCTTCGCTCATCAGCAGGACCTGACATGTGAAGCAGGAAAAAGGCAGGAGGGCTTCGACTCAGCATATTGTCCTTCGCCTGCCGTGCCCCCATTTACTATCAGTCGTGATAAATAGGGGCACGGCAGACGCAACAACAGCCAATCCGTCACCTTGTAGAAAGTCAAAGAAACAGGTCTACATTCTGTCTGCCCAGTTTACTCTTCCTCTGTCAGAGAGCGGAGAAAAAATAGGCTCTGTAAACGTAATGTCAGGAGCATAATGCTGGCTCACTGCCTGACGGAGTTTGTGATCTTTCGTATCACTTTTTGAATCCCCTGTCTCTGTACAAAATAAATTCTACAATCTGTTAACCCTCATGCTTTCTCTCCCTACAGTAGACAGTAACCCCTGCCAGACCAACCCTTGTCTCCATGGAGGGAGCTGCCTGCAGGAAGGTGATGGCTACAGTTGCTACTGTCCTCAGGGCTTCTCTGGAGAGAGCTGCGAGATCGGTGAGTCACTGCCAGGTCAGGTGGAGAACTCGAAAGTTAGCGCTACAGACAAATGCTGTGTCACCATGGCATAACGGGGAAGAAAAACGGGCATATGTCGGGCTAACATTTAGCAGATGTACTCGACTGTGCAGTCAGCTCATGAGGAAAACACCAGCTTCCCTCACTGGGCTTTGTTTCCCGGTGTGTTCGAAGGATCCAATCTTGCTGCGCTGACTGCTCTGCTGCCAGGTCCAGTAGTTTTTGGATCAAGCTCCCTGATTGAAAATGAACAGGGAATATCCATATGCTGCAAGTCATCCATTTGTGCCAGAGGCTGTTGAAGGTGCACTATTTGTGCTCAACTATGTGTGCGATTGTTTCTCAGTGTGTGTGTGTGTGTTGTCACCCGCTGCCCCGAGAGCAGCAGGCAGCTCATCTTTCCACTCAGCTGTGTGAAGGGAGAATGTGGCTGTCAGGAAATGGTGGTGCTGTGATTTAGGTGCACGAGCCAGTGCGTGTTTGAGACATGCAAGGACACGCGGCCACAGAGGAGCTCTGAGCCCAGTGAGGGGTGGAGTAGCTGATTAAAGTGTGGCGGAGACACACGGTGCTGTGGATGAGGGAAGATGGGAAAATACAGGAGAGAGACCGCAGATGTGGAATTAACAGAAAAATATCAAAGTGACTTTCTTACTTTGAATGCAGGAAGTTGAACACAGCAGGGCCCAACTGAGCCTGAAAATGTCAGCATTGGTGCAAAGTTGTTGACAGTCCTATTGATTGCAGGTCCTGGTCAAATAATTGTAGACTGAACCACAATAAATGTTAGATTACATACAGGAGCCACACTGTGAATTAAAACTCTGATCTTTCCGTTTTCCCACTTTCTTCTACGCAGTGAATCCAGCTTGCTTTGTTTAAGGTGGAGTAAATTTGAAGATTGAACCCATTAATGCCTGAATTTATTTACAATTAAATGCAAAACATTTCTTTCTGTGTTTTTGATTTCCAGCTGATGCTAGAATAAGTGGAGATTGTTAATTTATCAATTACACATAGAACATAGATACATAGATATATAATAATGGTAACAGATATATAATAATTAGGTCCCACTGCGACCGGTCCTACGAGAAACCAGTGCCTGCAAAAGGTTCCTACGTATTGAATATGCACAAATCAGCATTGAGGGGATGGATACGCTATCTTGGCTGCAGTCTGAATGAAAGTGGTATGTTGCGAATTCGCGACAGTGGGCATCAAGGAGTTAAGACTGTTTTTTCTATTCTGTGTGGTCATTCTCTCAACATCTGTGCTCCATTTTCAGCAATGTAAAGACTAAAGACCAAGCTGTGGTTTAAGGAATCATTACTTATGGAAAGTGGTCATAGATCAGGGGTCAAGGGTCAAGACAGGGATATTGTCCTGGGTCTGATTGTCAATTACTTCAAAAGCTCAAACCCAAAAGTACATATTATGCAACATTTAGCAGTGCCTTAATTGAAAATCAATCAACAATCTGTCACCGGATCAATAATTTGTGACAAATGCATGTTAACTGCACGTATTGCACCCACACGTGGTTTGTAATGATTTGCTGAAGTCGATTTGTTTGTCATTATGGAAGACAAAACTTCATAGTTTTAAAGGAGCAATTGGAATAAATGATGATGAAAGCACTTTCATAAAATATTTGTCAATTCCTGATTAGTTCTTAGGCTTTCATCCCTCAGGGGTGTTCCCTCAGTGCTGCCAAACAAAAGCATAGCTGGTGTTTTTTTTAATTTTTTTTATATTAATTACAATTAAAGGCAAAAAATTTAATGGCTCGTAACACCGAAAGCTTGACCACAATTTTCCCATGCTGTTTTAACGAGAAAATGCAAAGCTTGACTTGATCACTTTTTTCTATTTCACATCTTCAGCTCCTGTTACCTTCATCATCCACAGCTGATGAGCTTATGAAAGCACTTCTGGCTTCTCCTTCTGATTCCAGATGATTTTAGAGACAAGAGAGTCATAAAAACTAACATCCCCCTGCACTGCATCTGCTCCGTGTCAAATTGTTATTAAAGCAGAATGAAGAAATGTCACCTGCAGCACACTTTAAGAGCTGTCTCCAAGGATTTAGTGAATTTTTTTCGAAGCTGTAATATTGATGCACTGTGTTTCCGCTGTGGGTGTGCAGTTCTGTATTTCTAGAGGTGTGATAGAGGAGAAAGAGAGAAGCTGTGGACATCTCACTCTTAACGCTTCAGCTCCACTAGAGCCTCGCCTTCAAAACGTCTGTCTCCTCAAATCTGTATTCCTTACTTTAGCTGAAGATACTCAAGACTGTCAGTAAAGACACCTAGGCAGTCATAAATCTGAAGGCGCTAAAAATCCAAGCCCTGGTTTCGTAGTATCCCATTGATCATCAGGGCCGGTTGGTTAAAATCTGGATCCTGCAGCAGAATAAGTGATTAATGAGGCACGCCGCAGCCTGTCAGCTTGATGGCCATGTGTTGAGATACAATAATGAATTATATTTTCCTCTCTCCACAGCTGGAGCCAACATTTGTTTATAGATATGAGAGAATAAAACATAGCCCGAAACGAACACGAGGAAAAAAGCACCCCTGGGGAATTTTACTCCACTGATTTTGCCCGGATAAAATAGTCAAATATCTCAATCCTAATGTCTCTAATCCTTCTTGTGGTTTGCACAAATAGAAGCAGTCAAGCAGCGACATGAATGAAAAGTAGAAAAGACTGCTGCATATTTCACGAAATGCACACTAAAATAAAGACTCGCCATCCTTCAAAGCCCGTATACATTCGTAGCACTCGACGACAGGTGTTTGCAATTACTGTGCTTGATCAGATTTCCACTCAGGAATCTTGGTGTCGGTACAGACCGTGCTTGATTGATGTTTGTCGCTTTTTACATCAGTTTTGTTGAGCTTATCAGGATAGGACAACTGTATCATTCATACTAAGGCTGGAGTCAACCAAAGAACATCTCTGTTCAAACTGTACCCAGTTATCAACCAACCGATTGGTCACAGGAGAAAGAAAACGTGTAGATTTTCTCTTGATTAACTAAATCAGCCACAGAGCAGTGAGTGCACTCAACCTGCTGGCCTTATTAGTCTCAATGTATTGTAAATAAACATGAAAAGCTAGCATTTATAGCATATGATTTCATTTTAGACTGAAATGATAACAACAGACTCAGAGTAGACCAGCACGCAACTGCACATATTCATATCATTTCTGAAAATGGAAGAATTGTAATCCCACACACAAACTAGTTAACCATTTTCAGGCTGTATAGCATGTTGGTTGTTAAACTATGGTATGAAAACTGTCTCCAGTTGATGTTTAGGCTTTTTTTTTCCCAAAGATTTGTTTTTATTCAGTTTGTAGTGCACAGTGATTACACATACATTGTACACATAGATGAACATAAAAATTTACAAAAAACAAGCGAACAAACAAGGAAACAAAAAGAAACAACCCCATGAAACACCCCCACCCTCCCACCCTCCTCCCCTGTATGGCTCTCATTTTCTTTACATTCATATATCAAAACAGTATGTAGCTCACACATCTGTCCACCCACCCAGGTTTATGAATCAAGCTATCACAGTCAAGAAGAAGTAATATATGAAGAAGTTACAAGGCACTAATTTGAAGTTGGTCCAGGGTGATCTACCTCACCACCATCAGCCAGGTCCAGAGAAGGCAGGATGTCTCTGAAGGGGCCCCAGTTGTTCTTAAAGTCTGTGTGTTTATGTTTAGGCTTTTTTTAAAAATGCAGCCACACCAACAACCTCTTTGACATGGTGTAATTAGTTTGGAGGCAACTCCAAGTAAACTTAAATAAGTTAGATTGAACATTGTCAGTTATGTTTGGTGTTTTTGAAATTGTGAAAAGATGGAGGTGTTTGTAGATAGTCTGTCCCTCCCGCTGCCAAAAATAGTGAATAAATGTTGGAAGGCAATTAAAATAGCATTTTTCTCCTTATGTAGCATGATGACTGTCCAATCAAAGATAATTTAGTCAGATGAGAGCATCCCAATCAATCAGCTGGAGTATTTCCACACATAGCTTCACCAAACTGGACCCTGAACAGAGAACTAATCCGCAGCTTTAATATGAAACATGTGTGATAGTTTGCAGGTGATCCAGTGCCACAGTTTTCATCAGTTAAAACTTGAATTCAGGATGCCATCTAGAAAACCAGCCTGCACTGCTAGTAATTTTATTGGAGCTGAAAATGTAGGTGCCCACTGATGACATTTTCACTACTTACTGCTTCTACCACTGCAACTAATAATGATTAGAACAGGGATTATAATAACAGGTTTTATTTGTTGGCACCTTTCAAAACACTAAAGGAAACCTTATAAAAAACATGAGGCATAATAGAACAATATTGAAGCAGCAAGAACATGATGAGAGTATCACTACCTTTTTGAACCTGAGCCTCTTTTTTTCCTGTTTGTTTGTTGTCATGAAAACACACAGAATTGCACAGATTTGTGTTCTATGATGGAACCGATTCTGTGTTGGTGAAAATGCCCCTTTAGTGGACTTGTGATATATCCACATTTACACTGTATTCCTGATATTGCCTTGTATGAACTCTTGTAGTGCCACTAAATTCTGTAATATTGATTGTACCACAGTGGTATTGTGGGAAACTTAGTTTAGTCAGCAGTGGATTTGATTTCCCCAAAAAGAATGCACTTTGGCTGAAAGCCTGGGACAAGACTGATGAATAAACTCAACAGATTTCATACATCCTTGAAATTCTTTTTTTTAATTGCAGCTCAGACAGCCTAATCAATCACTGAAGTGTTCACATGATAATACTACACATTAGTTTCAGAAATACTGCAAACAACAGCTGTTTTCTGAGGCAGATTATTTATATTTTTGATGTCACACGGTCGGCATTTACACTTAAATAGAATCAAGCGGATCCGATCATTAATGCGACCATTGCCACGGATCCAAGTAATAACACTGAGATTATACCTGCAGAAACCTGAGAGATGATGAATAAATGATGCACATAAACAATGCACACACCATTTTCCACATCAAAGCGGGTATTTATAAAAGAATAACATGCAGTGGGAGTGTGTTCACCTCAGGCATGTACAGGACATGTACACACAGTTTTCTGTAGCCAGTGGTGGGTGATGTGAACTGGTGGGTATGGAATGAGTAACCTAAAGCCAGTGTCACTCACTGTGTTATTACTTCTTGCAAACTGCACATCTACACTGTCAAGTCATAATTTCCCTTCGTTAATAATCTTCATCCTCAACTGTGAAGTACTTGGTAGAGTTCTTTTTTCAGCGTGAGAGCTATAAATGTTGAAGATTAATGGTACCACCGCTTTAAATAGCCACAACCATATGCAGCAGCGGTGCATAACGGCAGCCGCTCTGGTGTGATTTGAGGATTCTAACTGTGTGACAGAATGCCTTATTTTTCTTTTTTTTTTTTCCTGTTCTTATCATGAAAAGTCTGATGAGTATTAATTGCATTGCAAATAAGTGTATTTAAGTGTTTTTATGGCTAGCTGCAGGAGTGGAAATTAGGCTTCTGCAGTGATTAAGAGTTATAAAACAGAACTTAGTGCGCATGAAGTGTCACCTCACACACGCACATTTATGCTTTATAATATTTGCTGTGCAGAAGAGCTTACACTTTAGAGAAATGTAGCTGTAAAGATAGGCACTTCACTCATGACCTTGGAAAATGCAACTGACAAAACAATCTCAAATCAGCATCCACATACTCTTTATCTGGTGCATCCGTCTTCACTTCACATTTCTCACCAGCACATTTCGTTCCCTCAGTGTCGATGTTAATTTTAAGTCTCAACATGGACGAGAAATCAGAACGGTTCAGAATTCTAGAAAGTTCTGACATCTACAGTAAGGCTAGACGAATTGTTGTCCTCGCTAATTATCGTGGCCAATATTTGGCATTATTCTAATTAACAGGATCTGTATTTTTATTGACGATTTATCAGTCAATTAAATGCTGTACTTCAGGTCTGGTGCAGCCTCCTCTTTCTGTCTGTAGTCACTCTGTGGCCTCAGAAATGCCTCTACAGCAGAGACTGCAAAAACTGAACAAGAAACACAAGTTGTTTCCACAAACCAGGAAATTAGCTTCTCTCACAGCGGCTAAGTCTATGCTAAAGGCTAGCGGTTAAGTTAGAAGACAGCCACAAATCACCCAGAAACAGAGTCTGGATAATACTAATTAATAGTACTTTAATGTGTGGACCTTAGTGGGCAATTAAAGTGACAGAACAGTGAAACATTTGGAAAACACACAAGACCAACAGATGTCACTGCAGGACACAAACTGATCCGTCTCAGTCGAGCCCACATAAACTGAGGAGAGCATCCTAATTTAATCACTCCTTTTTCTATTTCACATTTTCAGTTCTCGTCGCCCTCATTAATAAAGATCACTAGTTATGAATGACGGGTTCTCTGCTGTCACATACTGTAGAAACATTACATGTAATGTATTCCCCCCAATTTACATACATATCCACCTACATACGTGCAACAACTGATACCACATCCTCTTGTATATAGTCTTCTACATAGTATTTTAAAACAAATCATCTGTGTATGATGTTCTGTGCACTTTTTGCACAGTTTTTTCTCTTATTTATTCTCGTACTGCCTTTATACTTTTTCTGTTGGAGCTGCTGTAACGGTGAACTTTCTCCACTGTGGGATCACTAAAGTTTATCCTTATCCTTATATCGGTTACAAATATCCGTCATTGGCCTTTCGTGATTGCCAATAGTTATCACTGAATCAGCACGAAAAAAATGAATAAACAAACAAGCATATCAGTCGATCCAGTTCAGTCAGACGTGGGCAAACCCAATCTGCTTCATAGCTTCACGTGATAAAGTTCAGAAAGTGCCAAGACAAGAAAATGAATATGCTTTTTTAATATCATAGTTAAGAACAATATTTTTAGTTATTTCCATTGAAGAACCCAGAAACAGACTGATAAAGTCACCAGCACCGTTACATTTGTTTAAGGTTACTATCCCAGTTTCTCATATATAATGTGTTCTTTTCCCCATTGTTTACTCTAAAAATGAAACCTAGTTCGCTTTGACAGCGGCAGTTACTTCTATTCAGTTCCAATGTGGTCTGTTGTGGCGGAAAGGCATAAACCCGTCACCGTCTATCTCAGAACACAGGTCAACAAATCGCAGTGATTCTAAATGCAGCAGGAGTTAGGGAAATGATTTCTGCGGTTTGCTCTTCAGAAGGACCTCAATCAGCCCATCAGTCAGTCAGTCAGGAGGAGAGCAGGCAGGTAAATCATGTCAGGCTGTGAAGACATTTATATGCATCGAGGTTAGCCACAACAACACGTTATTTTTGATTAACAACGCGTAAATGCAGTGTTATCTTCGTGGCAGACTCGTGACAAGCAGCTGCTGGCTGAAGCGTAACTTTTGGATTTCAAATTCAGCGTGTGTTGTGGGGTCAAGACGGTAAATGATCCTATTAAAAGGAGGAAATTACTCTGGTCACACTATTCTCTCTTCCTGTCTTTCGACCCCTGTCCCGCTTCCTCTCCATCCATCTTCCTCATGGCCCTGTGTGGATTCCCCCTCCGTCATTTTCTCTGTCATTTGCATGATGAAGTAGAGGAGATAACTGCACCAGAACCGCTTCGGAGAGTTCAGCGATTTGGTCAAAGTGACACAGTCGCCGTTGTCTTTTTCCTTCAAAATCAGAAACAACAACCAGAGTGAAAGTCAGATGTGAAGCCTCCACAGCAACACCTTCGCTATCTAAACCAACAGTCAGATTCACAGGTGGTTTGAGGAGCTTCTAGGTCAATTTCAGCAAAATAAATTGAACAGCAACATCTTCTATGCTTTCTGGGCACATGGCAATGTCCTCAAGTTGGTTTTCTGCTCAGTTTTTAAAAAAATTTTGCACCCCCCACACTCTCTGGCCTCACTTCCAATCATGCTGATTAGATCTGAGTTAGTGCATCTCACCCACTCCCCTTCCTCTCTCCCCTTCCCTGCTCTATAAGTTTTTATCAAATGTGAATGTCCTTACATTTATGTCTCCGACTGCATCTTTATATCTTCTCCAATGCCGCCTCTTTTTCACACCTTCACCTCCTCATCATTTTCTTTCCTGCTTTTATTTTGTAAATCCTCCTTTTCTTATTTGTTCTCTTTCTGTATTTCTGTGTTTCTTTCCTCTCTCCTCTTCAGTCCACCATTTCTCCGCTTCCCTTCCTTCCTTCCTTCCTTCCTTCCTTCCTTCCTTCCTTCCTTCCTCTCTTGACCCCTCCAGCACATTGCTCTTTGGCAAACCCTGCAGTATAGGGCTGTATTGAAATTGCTCCGCAGTGCAGAGATTGGGGTGAAAACAAGCCTGAAGCCCCCCCCAGCATTCCTCCCAAATAACACATTTCATTTCCTGCCACACTTCCCTCGCTCTCCTACAACCCCTAACCTCTTCCCTCTGCTTTCCTTTCCTTCTGTCGCTTTCTCTCTCTCACTCAGTATTTTCTTGTCAAAGGCCAATACAATTATTCATACAGAAATGTCTCTGTACTCATGCATAAAATGAAACTTATTCAAGCTCACACGCTCACTCACCTGCATACTTGAACTGCCAAATATGCTCACAAGGGCATGTGCAAAATATATTCTCAGTTTTTTTCTCCCTCTCTTCATTGCACATAGACTTGACCACCCCCCTACACACACCTGTTTGGGCCAATATGGAACCAATATGTACCCAAGACTATATGAAGAGCTAATGCATAACTCATGCATCAAGAGAAACTCCCGATGTGAGGGTTCAGTATTAACTAATTCATCCTCTGGGACCACTCCTCTCATGTGATTGAGCCTGAAAGATTCATGAGGTTGAGGCTATTAATACCAAAAGCTTCCTCCTCCCCAGACCGTCCACAGATCTGAGCGATGAGGTCAAAGACAGTTGGGGAGAGTTGGAAGGTCGAGTATAACGGGCGTGTCTTTCGATATTTGTCCTCAAGAATCAGATAATTGGAACTAAACTAAGGTAGAAGCAGAAATTCTGGATTGTAGAAGTTATGACCAAAAGTGGAACAAAAGTGGAAGACAGAAGGTAAAGAAAGAAAGAAATCTGCAGATTGATAGACTCTCAGCGAGCTGTAAGGGTACATTGAGGAAAACAGATGGAAAGAGCCGCTGCTGCCATGCTGCTCCCCTCAGGACATCCCATTCATTCCTTCATTAATGATGGAACAGATTTATGAGTTTGGCTCCAAAATCCGCCGAGTTCCAGAGGTTAGGTTGATATGTTGTGGAGTTTTTACTGCTCTTTCTGGGCTTCTAGTTTTCCTCCAATGTCACATTCAGCACTGACCGAAAAGTGAAGCGAGGCCCGGTTGAAAAATGGTGAGTCATATAATACGGAGCAGTTTGATTGCTCGCGTACAGTAGAAGACCACTGAGAAACACAACAGGGCTGGATGCTGGAAACTGAGGAGTTGGAGTCTGTCCTGACTGTGCTTGATTGATTTATTTGTCTCACATTTTACATTAGTTTTGCTGAGCTTGTTAGGATTGAATATGAGATAGTAAACCAAAGAACATCTTGGGTAAAATTGTACTTACTCGTCAACTGATCGATTGGTCGCAGGGGAAAGAAATCTGCATTATCTCTTGATCAACTAAATCAGCCACAGTTCAGTGAGTGCACTCTACGTCCTGGCCTTATTATCCTAATTAGATATATAAATAAACATAAAAAGCTAGTATTTGTAGTGTATGAATATATTTTCGTTGTGTTATATGTTATGTTTTCATCCTGATCTCTGCACTGTGGAGTGATTTCAATACAGCCCGTTTTGTAAATTTGCACTAAAACTATTGTTCACTTTAAATTTGTAACTTTACTCTTACACCCTTTTGCTTTAATTTTGTAATTTTGCACTACAACTCACTTTAAACTTTGCTTACCCTAACCCTAACCCTTACAAATATCTGTAACAGTACATAGTAGTTTAAAAGTAATTTTCCTTCCATAACCTGTTGACCTTGTTTCATCACGTGTGTTTTATTTTGTTTGAGTAGTTGGAAAACTATGTGAACACCTGTGTCAAATTCCTTGCATATGTTCACATACTTTGCCGATAAAGCTGATTCTGATACATATTCAGTAGTATTACCCAATTGTAGTCAAGCTATGAAAATCTTGGTTGACTGAAGTTGTACCTTCTCATCAACCAATTGATTGGTCACAGGAAAAAAAATCTTCAAATGATCTATTAATTAGCACTAATGGGCTGATTTTTTAAATAGAAATTGTTATCAAAATCAATCTTTGCTTGGCTTTTTTCAGCTGAAACAGGATGCTTTAAAGACTAACTGTGCTCCTTAAAAAAACCTCTGCAATAACCACAACCAAATATCGATATTTCAAGTTCACTTTTGGGTGAAATATTCTGCTTTTCCGTGGCAGCTACAGCTGTCTGACAGCGGTACAACAACAAATGACTCAGCGACTCGAATGAACCATGCATGAGGCTGAATATGACAGCGAGTGTGCAAATGGCAGCGTACGTGTCTTTTTGTGTGATTGATGACCAGCAGTTTGTCACAGTTTGTCGGCAGCTGAGGAGCTCCTAAAGGGCCATGATTGGCTGGCTCAGCCTGCACCCCCACGCCTCATTAATTCCTCCACACCACTGGATTCCTCAATCAGCATTATGATTGGCCGTACCCTCGCCCTTACCCCCACCCCTGCCTCCGTGCATACTCTTTACACCGCCAAGAGTGCCAAGAAAGCCTGTAGTGCTGATTGGAGCTGACTCAGGCACATCCGTTGCACTCGTGCCAACAAAAATGGATACAAAAACACAAAAAATCTGCATTAATTACTCCACACAACTGCACGCAATCCTGAAGCACTTGCAGGTGTGCACCACATTGTAGTGAAACTCTGTTCACACCAGATGAGAGATGGGTGGATGGCATAATTTCACAGTTCCCAATCAGCATGGACACTCCCTCCTCTCTAAACTCCTCAGGACAATGAGGAGCAGAGGACACACTGGCTGCAGAGCTGAATGTGAATGAGCAGCAGGGCTGGTAATGTGGACGTGCGCATGCAGTATCTCTTTGTTATAAACACACCTGCAGATTAATGAGCTGCTGGCCAGGCTGCCAGGACTCACCTCTCTTTTTTTAATCTCTTTTTGATTCTCTCTCTCATTCATGCACACACTTTCTGCCACCTCGAATTGCCTCATCTTTCTGTTCCTCTGTAATTTACTGAAGTGTCAAGTGCAGTGGATGAATATGCATGCATGTGGCCGATATGTGTTTGATTTTGCTCAGTGTGCAAGCCTGTGTGTTGTGCTGGATGGATGAATGTGGTGGCTGCGTGTACACCGTGTGACAGCTGTAGGAGGAAGTGAAGCATATAAAGGCTGGCCACGTAGAAAGCGGGGCAAATTGATTTCCCATGAAGACTCGGACCTCGGTTTTACACAAGGGGGGTCTTATCGGCGTTCCAGAAACACTCGCAGATGTGCGGAAACTAATAGAGAATAAATACGAATCACATGCTACATTCCTCTCAGTAGGTGTGTGCACATACACACGTGGACAAAATTGTTGGTACCCCTCAGTTAAAGAAGGAAAAACCCACAATTCTCACTGAAATCACTTGAAACTCACAAAAGTAACAATAAATAAAAATTTATTGAAAATTAAATAATCAAAAACAGCCATTACTTTTGAATTGTTGATTAACATAATTATTTAAAAAAACAAACTAATGAAACAGGCCTGGACAAAAATGATGGTACCTCTATAAAAGATTGAAAACTATTTGACCAGAGTGACATGATTAACTCAGGTGTGTCATTTAATTGACATCACAGGTGTTTCCAAACTCATAATCAGTCAGTCTGCCTATTTAAAGGGAGACAAGTAGTCACCCTGCTGTTTGGTGAAAAGGTGTGTACCACACTGAACATGGACAACAGAAAGCGAAGGAGAGAATTGTCCCAGGACATCCGAAAAAAAATTATAGACAAACATCTTAAAGGTAAAGGCTATAAGACCATCTCTAAACAGCTTGAAGTTCCTGTGACAACAGTGGCTCATATTATTCAGAAGTTCAAGACCCACGGGACAGTAGCCAACCTCCCTGGACGTGGCCGCAAGAGGAAAATTGATGACAAATTGAAGAGACGGATGGTTCGAATTGTATCCAAAGAGCCCAGAGCAACCTCCAAAGAAATTAAAGGTGAACTCCAAGGCCAAGGTACATCAGTGTCAGATCGCACCATTCGTCGTTGTTTGAGCCAAAGTGGACTTCATGGGAGACGACCAAGGAGGACACCACTGCTGAAAAAAACTCATGAAAAAGCAAGACTGGAATTTGCAAAAATGCATGTTGACAAGCCACAAAGCTTCTGGGAGAATGTCCTTTGGACAGATGAGACCAAACTGGAGCTTTTTGGTAAGGCACATCAACTCTATGTTCATAGACTCAAAAACCAAGCATACGAAGAAAAGAACACTGTCCCTACGGTGAAACATGGAGGAGGCTCAGTAATGTTTTGGGGCTGCTTTGCTGCATCTGGCACAGGGTGTCTTGAAAGTGTGCAAGGTACGATGAAATCTGAAGACTATCAAGGCATTCTGGAGAGAAATGTGCTGCCTAGTGTCAGAAAGCTTGGTCTCAGTCGCAGGTCATGGGTCTTCCAACAGGACAACGATCCAAAACACACAGCCAAAAACACCCAAGAATGGCTGAGAGAAAAGCGTTGGACTATTCTAAAGTGGCCTTCTATGAGCCCAGATCTGAATCCCATTGAACATATGTGGAAGGAGCTGAAACATGCCATTTGGAGAAGACACCCATCAAACCTGAGACAACTGGAGCTGTTTGCTCATGAGGAGTGGGCCAAAATACCTGTTGACAGCTGCAGAACGCTCATTGACAAATACAGAAATCGTTTAATTGCAGTGATTGCCTCAAAAGGTTGTGCAAAAAAATATTAAGTTATGGGTACCATCATTTTTGTCCAGCCCTATTTCATTAGTTTGTTTTTTTAAATAATTATGTTAATCAACAATTCAAAAGTGATGGCTGATTTTGATTATTTAATTTTCAATCAATTTTTATTTATTGTTACTTTTGTGAGTTTCAAGTGATTTCAGTGAGAATTGTGGGTTTTTCCTTCTTTAACTGAGGGGTACCAACAATTTTGTCCACGTGTGTACACCCCCTGTCAAAAGTTTTGAGACGGGTTCTCATTCAAATGAATGAGAACCCATCATTTGAATGAGAACCCGTCTCAAAACTTTTGACAGGGGGTGTACCATAAACAAACCTGTGCAGCAGTATACGCATATACTGTATTTTGTTTGCTATGTTGTCTTTCCTAGACAGTTTGTCCATGATCCATCCTTATATCCTAAGGGACCCTGCAGAGTTTTAACAATTTTTTGGCCACATAACCAGCAGCAGTTTTACAAATTGGACTGTGTTTTTCGTGGGTGATTTTTAATAACCTGAGGTTCATGTTTTTCCGCTGATGGACAGTTGGTAGACAAACAAAAAAATAGCAATGCACCTACAAAGACAGCAAAGATAAAGACTGATAGCTAACAGACATTTAAACAATGCACAAAGGAATATACGGGCTACACAGTTGCTTGCTGGTTAGCACTGTCACCTTGCAGCTAGAAGATCCCCGGTTCGCATTTAACAAAGTGGCTACGGGTTTGAAATTATATTGCATACACTCAGGGCCATTAAACATTGTAGTATTGATTATTTATAATATATATTGTTATTGTTAAATTAGGAGATTTTTTATTTATTTCACATAATAAAGCTTATGTTTTGCAGTAGATGGAGCTGACTCAGTTGGGACTCTTTTTTTATTCTCCTTTTGAATATTGTGTATAGATTATAGATGGATGGACAATGTAATATAGCTATAAAACTGGTTGTGTGGATGTGATATGAGGAAGAAAGGGCACTCAACATGCTAGACCACAGGACACACAGAACTTATTTAAAAAACACTAGTTAAGTTTCCATATAATTGTCAAGCAAATTTGTAACAAACTTTTGAAATGTAAAGAATCAAAAAAAACAAAATGTGAATATAGTGTAATAAAATCAGTTTTTAAATCAGTCTAGTTGTAATCAGTCTTTTATGTCAGCTAGTAGTGGTCTTGTTTCTTGCTGTCTGAAGACGAAGAAAACGAAAGCGTGGAAGGACCTGAAATAGCAGTCATCTTGCCTTTTCCATTACCTTTTTCTACTGTGATACTTCAAATATACACGGAAAAGATTCTCGCTTTATGATAAGACAGGAGGTATGGCTTTTTTAAAGGAAATTCTTTTGCCAGATGCTGCTCAGAAATGAAAATTACATAGAAAAAAAAATGCAATGCCGGGTAGAAAAGCAATAAGATATACTGTAAGTATGGTACATTACTGAAAATAATACAAGAAGACTAAAGTAGGGTTTGTCGAAGAGAAAAACAAGAAGTAACACCAACAATGATACTATCACACATGATAGTGAAATATTGGACTTAAAAATTGGTATTATGCTGAATATCATGCTCATGATGAATTAAATAATGTACATTGCATTGACATGTTGTATAAGAAAGTGAAATAGAATAAAAACACTTTATTCATCCCTGAAGGGAATTTCAGTAATGTGCACTTGTACACAAGTACACTTAATTAAAATATTACACCTGAAACTGAAATATTGCACCTTTAAAAATAAGCCCTGCAAACTTTTAGACCACTTTCACCGCTGTACATTTTACAGTGCGAATAAATAATCTGTGTAGCATGCGTATCAATCATTTTAGCTTAATTTGCATCTGTCATCTATCGTGTTTTTCCACTGCTTAACAACTGGTAGAACCAACATACCAATAGATGTAGCAAAGCAGGAATGCAGAAGGATGCACACAATAGATTTTGATGAACACCAGCCATGTTTCCATATGATATTCAACCAAGTTGAGGCAAATTTTTAAAAGTGTCACAAAAGCTTAAAAAATAAAACGCTGATTAACCAGACTTTAACCAGACATTAACCAGACTGCATAGCGTTGTCAGAAGGTGGCGGTATAGGCTGTTAGGCATGATTGTGATAAATGCAGAAGAAGAAGCTGGAAAAATACCGCTGAAAGAGTTTTTAAAAAGTAATCTATTAGAGAAATATGTAGACAAATCCTAAGGGGAAAAAAAACAACAGATTAGAATTTTTTCCCAGTATTTTGTCTACTATGACACCTCAAAATGTACATAAAATTATATTACTAATGTGTACATCGCCTTTGTTTGCTAACAAGAAAGCCCCACAGGGCACCTTTGAATACACAAAATTACAGCTGGATGATTTTAAGGAGTCCAGTTTTAATAGAAAGAGCTGCTTTTTCTCCATTACAACTTTATAGAGCTTCGCAGGAAGGCACAGTCAGGTATAATCCATTTCTTTCCAATCAGTTATGATTTCGGTCTCTCTCATGTTTGCTTTATAACTCAAAGAGCGTCCATTCATTCCACTTGCTCCCACATCGCACCTACACTGGCCTACTACAGATTGACAGTTCATCACCCCGCCTCCTCAGCCTTCACCAAATTAACAGCAAAAAAACCCCTTTGTTTGCTCATATTGTGTTAATTTATTCAGATGTCGTGGCTCTGCAGGAGGTTTGTGATCTCAGGGACTGTCACATTTGCTCACATTGTTCCTGATCATCACTAGAGGAGAGTCACCGCTAAACACGAATGTATGTCATTCTGAAATAAATAGTTAATCTGACAGCAGTGTCCTGCCTGAAATATCATTGTTAACCTCACATCATTGACAGTGTGCAAGTGACAGTTTAAACCGGCAGCTGTTGATGCTCGCTGGCAGACTTAAACCGACATATTTACTCTGCTGTGGCTAAGTTGGTGAGATAATATCTTTAAAAAGTCTTAGCTGTTGCCTGTGTGCTCTGGTTGTCGCCTCATGTCAGCATCAGAGATGCAGCTAGCAGGAAGCCTCGTAGCTTCTGGAACACATGAAGCTGATTTACGGCCAGTTCACAGAGTTGTCAAAGCCTCCGATTCAGACTTTAAAGCATAATATGTCATAATCTATGCTATTTTTTATCACCATGTTATTTTCTATTTATAGTAATGGATGTGCCATTTTTATTGGGGTGTAGGACTTTATTACAGTGGAAAATGAGCCCACAGTGAGTGGAAAAAGTGACAGGAATGGGTGGAAAAACTGTGAAAGTGCTCGGAAGGAGTAAAGGAGAAACCTGGAAGGATGTGAATAAAGAAAATGTCATTAATATTTTATCAGATTATATTCACGTCGAGACAAAATCTCTTTATTTTTTCTGTTGCAGTTTTTTATAATACATTATAGCCCACAAATACACACCACTAGTAGTAATTATTAGCCTAGCCACGCTAGACCCATGTTCTGAAGGCACAAGGGTCTAGGAACGCTCGACAGGGAGGGAGGCGGGTTAAAAGGTTGTCTTTCAAATCACTCTGCAGCAATTGGGTAGGTATACAACCAATCAGTGCAACAAATAGGCTGACGTAGTTCCTCGAGCGCCGGCAGATTGTGGCTAAGTCCCATTAGCTTCCCAACCAGTGGAGCCAACTGGTATATTAAGGATTTGCCATATCCCGTCGGCATAAGTCCAAATACGTCTTTCTTCTCAGTGAAACACTTCAGTGCTGTCCTTTGTTTATCTTTCAAGTTGAATTTTAGCTTCAAATCTTTAAGGGCTGTGGCCAAAGCCGAGTCGAAAGACAACTGCTTATTGTGCGCTGGTTGTTTCTGTCAGAATCGTCACGCCTCTGTCGTCACTTAGTTACGCCCGCCTTCTGACTCTACACTTCATGGTGATTCGTCCGGCCAGTTTTAAGAGAATCCGAGCCTTATGGAGGGTAACTAGACCCACCCTGGCAGAGAATTAAATTCATTGCCGTGGGTTGTCTAGCGTGGCTAGGCTAAGTAATTATTAGAAAATGACCACAATTTAACTAAAACTTGCAATATAGGTCAAAAAGATTAACTACTGCAGATAGTTTCATTAAATTATTTAGCTTAAATTTAAGTCTTTAACCTTAACTACCAGCTTTATTAGGTGACGAAAGGCCATTTCTCCTCTTTGTCATACATTTCTCATTTTATTCTTCCTCACAGTTGTGTGAAAACACACACAACATACATGTATAAACACATACAGTACTGTACACATTGTGGTGACCTAACCCAACACTGGAAAGAGATTTTTTTTTCTTCTGTATCTCCATGGCAGCAGCCCAGAGACAAAAAATAGCCAAAGACAAGAATGAGACAGAGGGAGATGGAGCAAGGAAGCATGAAAGAGAAAGAGACAGAGCAGAGATGATTGAGAGGATAAAGCTTTTGACTAGGCCTGTGTGTGATTGACTGTCGGATCTAAACTCGCTGAAAAATAGTAAATAATTCCTCCTTAAGATTTACCAGAGGCCGCTTGTTTGGTTCATGAGCCATTTCTTTACGGAAATAGATTTAAGGATTCGACATCAGAGCTCGCTCCACTCCGAAACGCATCCTTATGTAATTTCACCGTCAGTGATTAATTGATTCTGACAGGACTAAGGGAGGAAATAGATAATTTCACTCTACTATTTCCTCTTTAAGTATGTCAGAAATAACGACAGGAGGCAGAGAATAGCCTGTCATTCACCTCTCTGGGGAACTGCTCTACTTTAAGTTATTGTATTTTTTTAAGTGTGCACGGGAAGTGAGGGAAGAGGAAGGAAGAAGGTATGCAAGGAAGGAAGCCGAGAAGAAATTTAGATGTGACACAAGGAAGTAAAGGAGGGAAGATGGGGAAAGTGCAAGTAGGCAAGGAGGGAAAAGTAATAGCATAAGCAGTTCGTTTTAAGATTTGGACTTGGAGCTGCTTTAAGCCGAGGTGAGGCGTGTTAATGATCACACACCCCGAGTGTCAGGGCCAGATAAAGTTGTCGGAGAACAGACTTAACAGCGCTCGGCCCAGAGGGACGCTAGTGCTGCTAACACCAGCAGCCCTTAAGGGACACCTGTAAACCTCCCTGACTCAAAGGAAATTAGCCCGGCAAGACCCACGGGGGGCGAAGGAGGATAAACTTGCCATTTAGAGATCTCCAGAGGGAGGGAGAGAAAATAGAAGGTGAGGAGGCTTCGGAAGCGACTAATGAAAAAGAAAGTATGGGAGCCAGTGAGGGGAAGGGAAATGAGGAGAAGATGATTCTCTGGATCTGCTCTGGATTTCCTGTCATTCTGAAGTCCTGCATATCTCCCCGTTCCCTTCTTTCTCCGTCTGCGGGGAGACAGAAATAGCGAGTGACTGTATGATATTGGTGGCACTGTGGCAGATTGCTTGGCTTCTCCTGTCCCTGGCTTCTTCTTCTTCTTCTTTTTTTTTTTTTTTTCTGGCCATTGGCCCCCCTCCCACACAAAATATAAACAGACAGTGAAGATAGAGCCAGCGAAGACAGACAAACACACACACATGGCATCAGTGAGCAGAGTCTGGCTGTCAGAAGTGAAGGCTAGCAGAGCGATGTGAGATGTTGTGACACTTTACCTCATTACATTTTCCCAGGCTGTTATGAATGTTGCAACAGCGCTGTCAACCAAAGCGAAGACCTGTCTGAAACATACTGTGGGCACACACACACACACACACACACACACACACACACACACACACACACACACACACACACACACACACACACACACACACACACACACCACATACACATTCCCACATCCACAGCGCAACCTCCGAATTAAGATGGATCTTTAGCTCCTTTTTATTTTTCATCTTACAGTGTGTTTTTTTCCCCCCGGAAATGCCTACAGGTCAGGTTTTAGGCTCTCTTTGCTTGCTTCCCCTCGACACACAAGCAAATCTGGTAAACTCCGTCGATTTGGATCGCTGCCCGCACACGGCTCTTAGTACATCTTCTGGGCTCCAGGATGTAATTGCATCTGGGGGTGTAGCGGTGAAGCAGCACATCCCCGCTCATCCCAACATCTCAGCCAAGTAAAACGGCTGAAGCATTTCTTTCCCCGTTTTCACCAGAAGCGCAGCGTAGAGCGGTTTCTCCAGACTGTGGATCCTCTGGTAGGTTGATCAGTGTTGCGCTGAGCTCTCTGGAGAGCAGCGCAGAGCCTTGGGCTGTACCAGAGCTGCTGTGTATTCTGTCCGTTTCCTGTTCTTCCAGCTCATCCTCATCCCTTTGTAATCCATCGCACCCAAACACAGCTGAAGGCCTGCGACTCTACAGTGTACAGCTTTAGCACAGAGACACAAACGCACACAAACGGACAACTTGCATGTGCACTCAGATAAGCACACAACCACAGGTGGAAGCAGACACACTGGCACAGAAAGTCAAAATACTGTACACGTTATGTGCATTGCGATGGACATACACACGTGGACAAAATTGTTGGTACCCCTCAGTTAAAGAAGGAAAAACCCACATTTCTCACTGAAATCACTTGAAACTCACAAAAGTAACAATAAATAAAAATTTATTGAAAATTAAATAATCAAAAACAGCCATTACTTTTGAATTGTTGATTAACATAATTATTTAAAAAAACAAACTAATGAAACAGGCCTGGACAAAAATGATGGTACCTCTATAAAAGATTGAAAACTATTTGACCAGAGTGACATGATTAACTCAGGTGTGTCATTTAATTGACATCACAGGTGTTTCCAAACTCATAATCAGTCAGTCTGCCTATTTAAAGGGAGACAAGTAGTCACCCTGCTGTTTGGTGAAAAGGTGTGTACCACACTGAACATGGACAACAGAAAGCGAAGGAGAGAATTGTCCCAGGACATCCAAAAAAAAATTATAGACAAACATCTTAAAGGTAAAGGCTATAAGACCATCTCTAAACAGCTTGAAGTTCCTGTGACAACAGTGGCTCATATTATTCAGAAGTTCAAGACCCACGGGACAGTAGCCAACCTCCCTGGACGTGGCCGCAAGAGGAAAATTGATGACAAATTGAAGAGACGGATCGTTGGAATTGTATCCAAAGAGCCCAGAGCAACCTCCAAAGAAATTAAAGGTGAACTCCAAGGCCAAGGTACATCAGTGTCAGATCGCACCATTCGTCGTTGTTTGAGCCAAAGTGGACTTCGTGGGAGACGACCAAGGAGGACACCACTGCTGAAAAAAACTCATAAAAAAGCGAGACTGGAATTTGCAAAAATGCATGTTGACAAGCCACAAAGCTTCTGGGAGAATGTCCTTTGGACAGATGAGACCAAACTGGAGCTTTTTGGTAAGGCACATCAACTCTATGTTCATAGACTCAAAAAGCAAGCATACGAAGAAAAGAACACTGTCCCTACGGTGAAACATGGAGGAGGCTCAGTAATGTTTTGGGACTGCTTTGCTGCATCTGGCACAGGGTGTCTTGAAAGTGTGCAAGGTACGATGA
Organism: Acanthochromis polyacanthus; assembly: GCF_021347895.1. Taxonomy (NCBI): domain Eukaryota; kingdom Metazoa; phylum Chordata; class Actinopteri; family Pomacentridae; genus Acanthochromis; species Acanthochromis polyacanthus. The sequence goes on along the minus strand of NC_067116.1, from coordinate 37,797,616 downwards.
AATCTGAAGACTATCAAGGCATTCTGGAGAGAAATGTGCTGCCGAGTGTCAGAAAGCTTGGTCTCAGTCGCAGGTCATGGGTCTTCCAACAGGACAACGATCCAAAACACACAGCCAAAAACACCCAAGAATGGCTGAGAGAAAAGCGTTGGACTATTCTAAAGTGGCCTTCTATGAGCCCAGATCTGAATCCCATTGAACATATGTGGAAGGAGCTGAAACATGCCATTTGGAGAAGACACCCATCAAACCTGAGACAACTGGAGCTGTTTGCTCATGAGGAGTGGGCCAAAATACCTGTTGACAGCTGCAGAACGCTCATTGACAAATACAGAAATCGTTTAATTGCAGTGATTGCCTCAAAAGGTTGTGCAACAAAATATTAAGTTATGGGTACCATCATTTTTGTCCAGCCCTATTTCATTAGTTTGTTTTTTTAAATAATTATGTTAATCAACAATTCAAAAGTGATGGCTGATTTTGATTATTTAATTTTCAATAAATTTTTATTTATTGTTACTTTTGTGAGTTTCAAGTGATTTCAGTGAGAAATGTGGGTTTTTCCTTCTTTAACTGAGGGGTACCAACAATTTTGTCCACGTGTGTACACTGTAAAAAAGCAAACAAACAACAAAAACCAACCTAATTTTGTTTTTTGAAATGTATTACAAAATCAATGAAATTACAAAATTAGTCTGTAAATCTTCATGTTTGATGTAAAATAACATTTCTACCCCTGAATATTTTAAAACTTTTTTTTGAAAAATTTCTAAATCATATCCTTTTAATTTCGGTAGATGAAACTGTTAAAGTCAAATCTAATACTGTTAAAATATTTTGTAAAAATCAAACACAGTCAGTGACAATTAACAGAAAAAGAAATATTGGATTTCTAATTTTAAATTTCTTTGTCAAATGAGAGATATCTTGCATAAATACGTTTTCACAACAAAAATGTTGAATTAATGTGTTTTCATCAGTGTTTAGTGTTTAGAAGTATTAATAATCTGTCAAAATACAGTCCTAATTGTTAGATATCATCTCTTGGTTTATCTGTTAATTAAAAAGTCAAATGAATATACATCATCTCATATAAAAATAAAGCTAAATTAAAACTGTTTATTTTTTTAGTGTTTTATTTAGCAATGTAATACTGTGCATTATTAAACACTGAAATAGTTACAACAACATAGCTATTAGCTGCTGTTGCGTTTCCCCTTCCGTCTGATGATCTCTACCAGCAGAAGGACTTTTTTCCAGTTGTCAGATTTCAATTTTCGTTCTCCAGCACTAGCAGAACCTCTCACTCATACTGGCTTAAAAGTTCAGACTCAAAGTTTATTCTTGAACTTGGCAACGGCAAGTGACAAAATCATTTCCCCGCAAGTAGCAGCTCTGGAGCTTCTACACCTGAGCAAACTTCATCATATCGCATACATACACTTTCATGAGCTTAACATATTTTACTTACTTGTCTCTGCCTGGCTGCAGTCACTTTTTCTCCTCTGTGGCTCTGCTTTGTTGTATTGGCTGCTTAATTTTAATTTGCTTACTTGGATGCAATATATAGAAGTCAATCATATATCTCCAGCCTTGTGAGAGACTGCTATTTGATAAGGAGAAATATTCAGTTTATTATATGTGACTCAATAGTTTTACCATTGAAAATCCAGCATATTCTTGCAGTATGTCTTTTTTTCATTTGGCCTTTTCTTATCTAAAATTTAGATTATATATGCAGTACAGGAATGCAATGTTCCTAATCATAATTCTATACCAAACCTGCAATAATGCTTCAGTTATTATGTGCTAGAAACCAATGTCGCCCTTCTTTCATATCTCCTCAGCTGTTTTTGTTCCTGAACCCCTCATGTTCCAATCAAAGAATTTTAAGTGCATTAAATATGGTAAGTACACCACTAAAAGCTTAAAGTTACCACCTGTTCTTAGTCCCAAATCTACTCTCTGCTGAGCTGCGCCAGAGCTCGAGTCTGCTTTCCTGGGATTTGGAAGTTCAGCAGAGGAAATTCTCCCTGTGATCGCTCATTTTAAACGTCAGCATGGCTAATCTCACAGGACAGATGCAGCACAGCAGCTCGGTAATGGCTGCTGGTGAGGGTAATATTTTAGAACCGAAATGTCCAAATTTCACACTGCGTCGGAGGTCTGACCACAGACACAGAAAAATATGTCAAATAAAGCAACTATGTTTTAAATTCAGCTGTATTGGAAGAAGGGTTCTCTTTGCTTCCTCCTTTCTCTCGGTTTCTCTGGAATTACAAACACAAAAATCAACTACAGCTTTAAACTCTTCCTGCTAATATTGATGAAGGTCCCCCTTGTGCAAAATAAATAAACAGCGCTGGCTCATCAGGACATGGAAACGGCACCTCTGGGGGTGTCCTTTTGTGTCTGGCACCAGGATGTTGGTAGCAGGTTCTGGGGAAATGTGGAAAGTTTGGAAGACAGGTCAATATTTTGGGCTTTTTCTTGTATTCTTTCAGTCTCTCCAAAGCTGTTTTTAAGGTGTTAGGGGTTATTGCCCTGCTGAGGAAGGCTGTTGGTGAGTGCCATTGCCATAATATGAGTGGTACATGTCAAAGTAACATCAACATCAATGTCAGGATCTAAGATTTCCCAGCTAACCACTGCATTGTAATGAGATTATCAATTCATTTCACTTGTTTTCATGTGGCTGATCAGCGTGTATGTGCAAACTCAGTAACAAATGAAATATGCAAATTAAAAAGTAATTTTAAGTCAACTGTCAGTGGTTTCATGCATCCGTAAGTGAAATTCAGCTTTAAAAGCACAAATCATTGTGGGATAAATTTATCCAGCCTAATCCAGATCTGGTTGCAAAAAGAAATGCAGCATCAGGCGTATAGAAATACTTCAGCTACTGAAAGGAGGAAGTTGATCAAAAACAGCTACTTTGTCAGCAGCTTCTGGAAGTTGTTAGCACTACATAAAACAACACAACTAATTACTTTTACCTTTAGTTTTAGTACCCATTTCAATTATCACTAAAAAGCTCTGCGTGATGAATGAGAAAGATCTGAAACTATTTGGAATACTTTTGCCAGTCTTACATCATATTAGAAAGATCCAAATTGGACAGAGAAATCACTGACTTTTCCATTGGTGAAAGACAAGGTCCCAATTAAAAATGCAGGCCAAAGTTGAGACAGAGCTGTCACAAGTTGAATGTTACGGCGCTGCATCGGACTTTTGGTCCAGCTAGACATTGGAGTTCGACATAAATCCGACCATCCACTTTTTTAATGAGGACTAACACCTGAAAAGTTTGCAAAATGCATTTTCCCTAGAGGGGCCATGCAAGTGAGGACATCATAACTGGATTAAAAAGAAGCATTGGCTCAGATGAGAGACATTAAATCTGTATAACAACAGACAGTGAGGTGAACATGGTGAAGGCTGCTGCTCTGAACCAGTTAACCAGTGGCTCGTTTCTTCGGCGTATTTCTTTTACTGAACAAGTGTGCTGGACTATAACAGTTTTTTTTAAGTTGAATCCGTTATATTAATGTTAGCTTTATAAGCAATTTGTTGTTAAAGGCACATTAATTTCAAACGGAAGGACACACCGCTAATGAGGCTGAGGAAAGATGAAGAATTCAGACTGTCAGGTTGATAATCTGAGCTCTGGATCCCTGGACTGATAATGTGAATTTTTAAACACTGGAATTTAATGATTTCATAAAATGACCCCAGGTATTCTAGTATCATTAATTCTTTTGAAATTAAGCCTTTCAAGTAAAAATTCCTGTATTTTTGCTGAAGAAACGTTCGCAATGTCACTTTTTTCTATTGTCGTGCATGGGTGGTAAATATGTACACAGCTGGAAGGCAACTCATGCCCAAACGCTGTGGTTTAACAGATTTTATAGGCGGAGGACATTTTGCGAATGCGGGGATAAACTGGTGCAGAAAGATGTCACAGTAATATTAGTGGTCAGCTTAACATGTCTGCTGCTGCTGCTATGCTTTCCACCACTGTCACACTGCTGTTATTTCAGTGTTTTTCTGGCTTGGTTTTCCACTTCTTCACCTTCAAGTGGCTTCATGGTGCCACTGGGTCATAGTGCTGAAGGAAGCTGTGGGTGTTACCGGCTTACTGTAGTGAACATGTTGGTAAAACATGACGTCAAGCAGATACAGAGTCGTGTTTCTGGCCATCTGGTGAGTAACTGCAGCATTCACTCCCTTGCCCTTCCCGCTATCTTGAAGGCAATCTCAGAATAAACCTGATGGGGCAATTGGCTGACATTGGAGGGTCATCAGTTAATGCAGCTCACCTGGGCCTTCCAGGCTAAAGAAGCTGGCATGTGTTCACTCTCTCAACCTTCTTCTGCGTTTGCTCCTTCAGCACCTCCATGCTGCTTACACTTCTGATATTACAGGCTTCCACACTCCGTTGTTTCATAGTTTTAATACATTTCATTTGATTTAAATATATCTCTGGTGTGAACTCCCCACCCGTCACTTTTGTCTGAGCTACAGTAGTTCGTAACTTTCTTTTTTGATCCCTACCATCTCCTTGGGGAAATATCTGGTTTCTTAGCTACCAAATGCTCCTCTGTATTCACCAGCTACTTGCTATCTTTGTCTTTTGTCGTTTGTGTGGGACTGGGTAGAGTTCGGTAGATGTAGCAGCACTGAAAGACTCTTAAACACTTAGGGAATCTGCGGGGCTGAGATCTATACTACGAAGCAGGATTTAAGGTTAGCTTACGGCAATGATTTGCTTTTTTACATGACTATGATAATGTTGCACACCTTACTTGCTCCAGAGCAGGTTATGTTGATGATTTCAACCGGGCCTTCCCTATCAGGGACCCTCGACTTTGGAACGACCTGCCTGAGGTGATAAGGCTCGCCGAATCAGTGACTTCTTTCAAATCTCTTCTTAAAGCCTATTTTTATAGACTGGTCTTCCAGTAGAGTTCTCTTTTATTTCTCTTTTATCACTCTGCCTTTTTATCCCTTTTCAAATTTTCACAGCTTGTAGTCCCTCTTTCTAACCTCCCGATCTTAATCTATTTCTGTCTTTTATTTTCTCTTCAGCTTTTCTCTTAACCCCTTTTGTGATGTCATCCTTTTAAACAGCTTTTAATTAGCTATCCATTCTAAAAGCATTTTGTGAATGTTTTTCTTAAAGGTGTTATACAAATGAAGTTATTATTACTATTATGTTCAAGATAGCAAGCGGACATGTATGAGGCACCTTCTACTGACCAATCAGCTATCTTGGAAAATTTCATCACAGGACAAAAGCAAGAAGAGGGCAGGACTTTTTAGAGCTGCGCTATTTCTAAGCTATTTAATTTCATGGTTTATACGCCTTTGTATAGCAATATCATTCTATAACAGAGTCTAATTAAGCATTAAGTCCTTGGGTACCAGTTGACCTTACAAGATTTGCAAGTAATTCTACTTACCAGTTTGAGGCCTATTTGTCTTTGCATGCTAACAAGACTGATCAAAGTAAAGCTGTTCATCCTCTTAAGCTGTTCATATGGGTTTTTTATAGATACACATATATCCTACAAGACACATAAGGAGTGAAAAGGGCAATAGTTGAGCATTTCCACCTTTAAAATGCAGAGACAGTTAAACTTAGGTTTTAAACGTAACCGATCTAAGGAATCAGTCCTGTTAACGTTTTGGTAAAAAACAGGTTGGTTGACGTACTCCAACTTGTCATTGTGCAGTGTAGAGCACTTTCACAGTGTTTGAGCAGAGATGTAGGTGAGTTGGTGTGCTCAAGCTGCAGCGAGTGTGTGTGGAAAGAGATGGGGACTTCTTAGATCTGCATATTCTAGACGTAGATTAGCAGTGTAGAGTTATGTCTGAGGCATTTTGAAGCAGAAAGAAGTGATTTTCATGGAAATAACTTGTAAATATGTAACCTTGGTTCACAGAAATTACTTTTAAGGAGTTGAATCACCGCCGCCTGTTGTTGTTAAGCCTATTATCTTACACCTTCATACAGTCAGCAATGTTCTAGCAACTTTCCTAGCTGGCTTTGACTGCAGCGTCTGTCTGTTGGCCTATTACATAATTTCATTTCTTATATAAATTTAAGATTATAGTTTGTTTTTCTTGTGAACTTTAGGCTACGTTCACACTGGAGGGCTTAATGCTCAATTCCGATTTTTTTGTGAAATCCGATTTTTTTGCGAGTTCGTTCACATTGCCAATTAAATGCGACTTGAATGTGATCTCCTGTGTGAACCTCACACGACCCAAAAGTGTCCCGCATGTGCAGAAGAGGACACAACAATGACACACGCAGAGAGAGTGTTCAGTGTTTACGGATGTAAACATGGACGCTAACAGCAGAGCATGTCTGGCCATTTTAAAGTTGTTGTCCAGCCGGAGCCAGCATATATATAACTTAATCGTTTTAAGGAGAAGGTCAAGAAGGAAGAGAGCCAGGATTTTGGCCCTGGCGTTTTGTGGGGCAGTGGCAGCAACGTCTGTCCAGAGAACTGTGTGGGTGCAGAGTCGCAGCCAGGAGTGGTGAGATAGTGATGTGAGAGGCTTCACAGATGCGGACTTCATTCAGAATTTTCGAATGACAAGGGCGACCTTTACGTACATATGTGAGCGCCTCTTTTTAACACTCTCACGGCAAGACACACGTCTATCGTGTACTAATGACGTATAGGTTGGATAAATGTGACCTGGCCGTTCAGACTGAAGTCACATTGCAAAAGATCCGATACCTATCGGAATTAGGACCACATATCCAAGTGGCCTGGGTCGCATTTGAAAAAATCGGATCTGTGTCGTTCAGACAGTCTTGAAAAGATCAGATACAGTTTGCATAGGGGCAAAAAAATCGGATTTGGGTCACTTGAGCCTGCAGTGTGAACGTAGCCTTAGTTGTTTCCATGTTTGCGATCTGGTGCCAAAACCACCGTCTTTAATACTCATCTTATCTCATAAGTAGATTCAGAAGACTTCGATTGACTTAACGAATCAATGTTTTCGTTTTTAGATTTAGTGAAGCCAGATAACGTAATGATGCCCTGAGTATTTACCCCAGATGATTATTTTCTGTATGTTCACCACTACAAGCAGCAGCATTCACACTCGTTGCAGTTTTTTAATCCATTTCTAATATAAAATATTAACTTAAGCAGCTTGAAGTTGTTGATGTTCTTGTATGAGGCAAAGAGAGTTAGAAGGCAAGAAAGCCACTTTCTCTTGGCACTCACATATGTTATGAAACAGAAGTCTGTGCTTGCAGCTGTGGATATCGAGTCTATAAACTCCATCATACACACAAGAATCCAGGCATTCAGTAATTCAGTACCATGCACACACACAATCCTTACACAACCTGGTGTATACATTAAAAAAACACCTAAAAAATGTATTTTTCACTCATTAATGCCGTACACAACGCTTGCCAGCATTATAGGTATTGACACAACGCAACATGGTCCATTGAGTGGTCATGCTGTTTGGACGAGCAGCAGTTCAATAGAAAGGTATCCATCTTTGTAGAAGGGCATGGAAATGTCAATGCCCCTCAGCAAGCTAAAGTTAGTCAATCATTCTGGGTCTGGCACTATGAAAGACGACAAACACAAAAAGCCTTTCAGTGAAAACCTTTGTGTGGCAAAACATTTCCATTTCAAAGCCTCCATTTTGCAGGATGTCATGTCAATTTATTTTTACATAATGTCAGCTGTGGTTCGGAGGCAATTAGGGGAACGTAAAAAGGGTGACCAGATCTGTCACTGCTATAGGCTGATAAGGAGGCACCCAGTATGTTTGGAGGAGTGTGTTTCTGCTCGGATATGTGCCAGAGATGGGATGATTGGGACTGTGTTAGTGTGTGCTCGCATGAATCTGCATTTTCCTTCAAATGGCCGCCAAAAGAAAACTTCTGTCTGTGGTATTAATTTTGTTTCTTCGTGCCCTCTGCACCACCCTGTCAGAAGTGAAGTCTTCGGGTGGCATTTACTGGTTCAAAGGTTTGCTGTGTAATTGATCAGTCTGCTGTTTGATCTGTACGCCTGGCATTTAGTCCACACAGAAAAATGTGCTTTTTCCGACTCTGTTAGGACAAACTGGCTTTCAAATGTCCACGCCTGCCACCAACAGAAGATTGGTGCAGATGAATGCGACGCATAATGAGATTTTCTTTAATCACCTGCCACCCTCTGCTTTTGTGGCGTGTGTACATGTGTATTTACATAATGAATCAGCACGATAATGACGCACGGAAACGCTTCGTGCTGCAAATGCACGTACAATAATGTCTTTAATTTTTGTTATCTATTCATTCATTGTCTGAATGTTCAATTTTCTCTCATTAAAGCCTTTATTTCGCTCTAACTCCCTCTTCAACTTTTCTCTTTCTTGCTGTCCTCTTCACTTAATGAAACTCTTTTTTTGTTCGGGTTATTCACAGTTGACCAAAGCAATTACGCCTGAGACATTTTGCAGAAACAGGATTGTCGCTTCTTCAACATTTGACCTCAAATGTTAAATAGCTTTTGGACAAAAAAAGAGAAAACACATTGTCGCAGTACTAGGATTCACAGCTTTTTCAAACAGTCCTTGGGTTGACAAGTAAATGACTGCAATCTTGACCCTCTCAGCAGATGTTTGCAGTCATTTTTGACATTCAGAATGGGCATCCGGGATCTTTACTTCCCTCTTCAGTGGTCTCAAGATGCAGCAAAATACCTAAACACAGGATCAGACATTACTCAAAACCATTTTCGAGTGAAATTTAAGACTGGCTCAGAGGAAATTGCAGCTATTTTTGTGTCAAAGCCAACAAACGGTAGGCAAAAAATATCTCGCATGCTTTTTTTTGACATCTCCTTTTATTTGATATAGTGGGTGAATATTTATGTGTGTTTGGAGCTGAAAGCAGGATACGTGTTGCCACACAATCAAAAAAGACGACCAAAAGTACTCAATTCGGTTAGTTTAATGAGTATGGGCAGACAGAAGAGAATAGACAACTAAACTGTGGATTTCATCAGTGGATTTAAAAAAAAAAAAAAAAAAAAGGTTTTCTCTGTGCAGCAAATACCTACACAAGTAGCATCATGTTGTCTGTGTGGAACTCTCTCTGGGCTTCTGACCTAATTTCACTGTCCCAGTATCACATTTTTAAAACATTTAAAAATATAAAAAATGAATGACGTTCTTTTGAATATTACAACATGTAGAACATATTAAGCCAAGATTATATCCTCTGCTGTTGTGATAGGTGATAATGACTTTCTGAAAGATCTTGGATTTATTTGAAAAACACTCTCTAAACTCATCCTCTGTTAGCAGACAAAAAAAGGTGTGACACTGAAAGAAGGCAGGAAGAAAAGAAAAAACTGTTATCCAAATATATTGCAACAGATGTTACAGAATGCATGAATCTAAATAGCTCCAATTTACACCTGAAATGAATCAGCAACAAGAAAAGCCAGAACATGGCACAAAATCACACTTTGACTGGTAATTCATACCTTTGAGAAGAGAGGATTTGGTTGGATGTTGTCAGTGGAATATCTGTGCTGCACTTATAAACACATATACCACTCCACTAACACATTTTTAAGGATACCAATTATCCACAGCAGGCAAACCTCCTGCCTACTATTGTTCCGCCAAAACACATCTGATCCATTGAGGCATGAACTCCACAAGACCTCTGAAGGTGTCTTGTGGTATCAGCCACCAACATTTTAGCAGCAGGTCCCTTAAGTCCTGGAAGATGGAGGTCGGATCTCCATGGATTGGACTTGTTTTTCCAACACATCCCACACATGCTTGGATTGACATCTGGTGAGTTTGAAGACATCATCCTGACCACTGCTGTCAATACCGTTGCCATTAAGAGGTCTGTGTGGTCTATAACAGTGTTTAGGTTGGTGGTAAGAGTCTTAGCTAGCCTAGTCGCGCTAGACCCATGCTCTGAAGACGCAAGGGTCTCGGCACGCTCGACAGGGAGGGAGGCGGGCTTAAAGGTTGTCTATCAAATCACTCTGCAGCAATTGGGTAAGTATACAACCAATCAGCGCAACGAATAGGCTCCTAGAGCGCCGGAAATCAGAGGATGCGGTAGTTCGGTGAAGCCTTATTTATACAGTCAATGGGTGAAGCTCAAGTATATTACAGACATGTTAACAGAAAGATTATTCAGGGTCGGTGCTAATGGAGCTCAACGACTGTTGTCGTTTTTGTTGTCGACCCTGGCAGAGAATTAAATTCGTTGCCGTGGGTTGTCTAGGCTAGGCTAGTTGTTTCCGGTTGTTTCTGTCAGAATCGTCGCGCCTCTGTCGTCACTTAGTTACGCCCGCCTTCTGACTCTACGCTTCATGGTGATTCGTCCGGCCAGTTTTAGGAGCATCCAACCTCAAGCCTTATGGAGGGTAACTAGACCCACCCTGGCAGAGAATTAAATTCGTTGCCGTGGGTTGTCTAGCGCGGCTAGGCTAAGTCTAAGCAGCATCCACGTGAATCCCAAAACCCAAGGTTTCCTAGCAGTACTTTGCCCAGAGCATCACACTGCCTCTGCTGCTTTCTTCCTTTCCATAGAGCGCCCTGCTGCTCTCAACAGTCCTCATGATGTAAAAGAAAGCACGATTTCTTCAACCAAAACACCTTCTTTCATTCCTCCATTGCCAATTCAACCAATTCCGAATCTCATGGGCCCATTGTAGATATTTTTAGCCGTGGACAGGGGTCATCATAGACACTCTGATTGGTGGTCTGAAACCTTTCTCTCATAAATTTTAGCAATTTGTGCTGCAGTTGCATGGACCAGCTTTTGCTCCCCACATGCATCAACGAGCACTGAGCATGCATCTGTCCCTGGTTCACTGGTTGTCCTTTCTTGGACCACTTTTGGCCGGTACTAACCACTGCAGCCACTCTGAAAAGTAATTCAGCATACCTATTCTCACATTAATTAAATGTTGCAAGAAAAAAATCTAAGTTATTGATTTGGATAAACATTTTAAATTGCAACCATTATTTTGATGAGTTGTGTTGACATAATGATGTGGCATCAACCTAATTATGTGTCTAATTGAAACTCATTTCCACATTTCAAGGTGACGTTCAAATATATCCATTCAAATACACAATTGCAGTTTAAAATAAAAAAGGTTAGTTGCCTAATGATTATGTTTGCTGAATTAATTGATATTCTAAACGCTAAATAGACAAAAACATGAAAAGTTACTAAAGAAACTATAATTGAGGCAGTTTCATTTTAAAACAGTTGTTGATTTTAAAAACTTGTGTTTGCAATTATGCTAATTTTGAATGAAAAAGGCAAAATTAACCAGTTTGTTTTTATGAGCAATTCATCTTAAAAACTTGTGTTTATGCTACCATTTATTATTTAAGTAGTAGCTAAAAGGACCTTTGATCACAGGGGAAAGGCTAATTCCCCAAACTCATTGTAAAAGTTGTCATAATTCAAAAAGATTGACGCAAACTGTTGTGTTCTTTGGTTTTTAGAGAGCATTGGGATTCATTCAGAAGACCTGCTGTTAAGGTGATGCTCAGACCCACAATTTAACCTTCATTAAAGTCCCTTATCTCCTGTCACTTGTCATTTTTTTCTGTTTCCGACACATCAATGTCAAAAACTGACTCTTTTCTTGCTGCCTGATACATCCGACCCGTTGACAGGTGTCATTCTAACAAGATAATCAATGTTGTTCTCTTCACCTGTCATTGGTTTTAATTTTCTGTGTATTTCCGCATTACTGCAGCAAAAACTGACGTTAAACCTCAGAAACAATCCACAGAAACAATATGTTTGTTGGTGTCAAAGCTGAAAAACTTTGATCCGAACAACTACAGTATCTGTGCATTCTAATTTGAGGCGTTGCTCAGTTTTGATTGATTCGATCACCACTGAAATGAAACACAGATCTCTCTCATAGGAAATAACCAAAACACTGGCAGAAAATGATGTTCACGTAGGAGCCCATCGCTCATACTGAGAAGTTTGGTCTTCAGAAATCTCTGTGACAGGCAGGAATAATCACAGCTTTTGTCCCTCACAGGACATCTTTATAATCCTCAGTGTCATACCAGAATGTATTGATCTTTCCTTGTTGTGACTTAATGAAGAAGTTTAGATTTTGACTCAGACAAAAATGTTCCTCATGTTTCTCCATTGATGCCGTAATACGACGAAGAGAATCTACTGTTATTAGATAGATATTAGAAATTACTAGCAGCATCAGATGTAGTGAGCCGTGCTTTTATGTTGTCATTTGTGTCTAATGTGAGCTTTTAATTAATCTATAGACTACTGCAAACCTAATGTGTGACTCAGGCTGAATATCCTCTATTTGGAGATCAAGAAGCCTCTTAAATCCTCTAAAAATTGAGACACTTCTATAGATCCTGCCTCATTATCTGAGCACAGGATATTCTTCACTTCCTCATTATAAGTACAATGTAAAATATCCAGTTTGTAGTGTTTGTGCTTTGTAGAGTTTAAAGAGTTTATCTGTTTCAGAAATCAATCCCGAATAAAAACATTACATCCTCTAACTGTAGTGTACTTTTTACAGCATAGTTAAAAGACAATGGAAATAATATACCATGTTTTAATGCATGCCAGTCCTTGGCTGAAATATCGATCAATCTGTCCAAACCTTTATTACCCACTGAGTGGACTTTCTCTCTGCCGGACTCCTCCTGGTTGAACCCACAAGGATTCATAACCATGAAACTGCTGATTGAGGCTGAAGTCTCATTTAAACGATGGAGAAAGAGCTGTTTACTTTTTTAATTCAGCCTCAGCTTTCACAAATGCCCTGGCTGGGACAAGTATTGAAAGCATAAATCTCACTGTTTGAAAATAGAAAAGCACCCTCCGAAGAGGGCAAAAAAGACAAGAACTAGAGGTACGAGCAGGCAGGTGATGGAGTTGATCTGGAGCTGGGTAGCACTGGACATGTAAACAGGTAATAGGAATTTAATGTAATTTATTGAGCTGACAAATGATCCCAAATGGGGACATGGAAAGGCCGGCTCAGGGCCTTCTGCCTCCCCATTTCTGTTAACTGTCTGTCTCCTTCCTGCTCTGGGTCTCTCTATCTCTTTCGCCGTCCCTTTTCAATTATTCATACCACGGTTTCAACACATGCCTGCAGAAAGCCTGCAGATATTCTGTCAATCGACACCACCCCCAGTTTCCTCTTTCCCCTCATTTCCCCATCCTCCGTCCTTGAACCCAGCAGCTCTGCTCAGGTATAAACAACAAGAGCAGGTTACATATTTATCTTGCAATCAAACATTCCCATCCAAACTATGCATTTAAACCTCAATTCCATGCTTGTCATTGCACTACGACATCAACTTCTCACAGTCATTTGCTGCCTCCCCCGATGGACCCAAATTGATAATGTTGGCTCAAAGGAAAGCTGGTTGGATCTCCGGTGTTTTAGCTGCAACCAGAAATGACCACAGTTCCTGGCACCTGTTTATCCCCCCATCCGTTACTCCGCCAGTAGATAAGTGGAGCGCTGCTGTCCTCGGCTCCCTGGAGACGGTACGAGTGCCCGGGCCTGATTTGGTTGTACTGGGGAGCGAGCCAGAGAGTGACGGACACACAAACAAATGCACAAATACAGTCGCACACGAACGCTGCCACCTGCTTAAGTTGGACGGTCGTCTCATTAGGTCAGCCGGGGGAGAGTGGAAGTGAAGTGGAGTCTGAGTGGATAGGCACTGTGGCGCTCGTCACAGAGTTTGACGAGAGGAAGTTGGACACCGCAGAGCAGTGTTGGTCAAACGGAGGTCCACAGACTATTATAGATATCATATTTGGTCACGTATACAACCATTTTTTTGACAGTGTGCAAGTTAAAATTAGATGCATTTGTGCTAGTGCATAATGATTATTAGACTGATTTGGGGCCTACGCCTATGAGATGACATGTTTGGAACTGGCGCCATACAAATAAAGTTGAGTTGAAAATATACTATGATACTATATAACTCAAACTAAGACAACGATTCATTAACAATCAATAGTAGTTAATAAATGCTGTATCAAACAAATAGGGTTCGGAGGTGCGACCAATCATGTGTTGATGGTTCACTGCTATGTGCGACTGATTGAATAGATTCCATTGTTTTGTGGTTATATTAAGTTGAGATGACGGGTATTTTTCACATATGTTGGATATCATATAAATCCATTTTTACTGTATTGAAGTGTGAAAAAACAGGCCTCATCAAATAATTCCGAGACGACTATTATCGAGTCCATGGTATATTTTCTATTTTGTAAGGGGTCCTTGGTCGAAAGAAAATTGAAAACCAATACCTTGTAGGAACAATGAATTTTCATGGTAGTATCAAATTATAGTAACACGGTTTAGATTTGGAATTACATTAGAATCCCCTTCCATGTGCAAGATAATGTACAGAATTTGACTCAAAGCCTCCATACCTTTAACTACCCATAATTTTAAGCATTAATACAATTTAAATTAAACAAGACACTCCTTGTTGAGTTGTCACAAACAGAGAAATCAGCTAAAGAGACCAAAACCGTGTCTTCTACCAGGTTGTAAACATGTTTATTTCTGCTGTAAAGTTGGACATTTTAATGGAGCTCTGTGGGGATCGACTCGCCTTCGGAGCCAGCCTCAAATGCCCCCTGAAGGAACTGCAAGTTTCTTCTACTTCAGCGTTGGCTTCCTTTTTCAACCCCGGAGGTTGGAGCTTGGACAGTACAAGCAGTCAATGACAGCCAAGTTGGCAACTCAGCAAACTCACTCTTAAAACTTAAAGCCTCCAGTTCTCGTACACTGAGAAAAGATTTAAAAGTAAAGGGAATCTTGTGTGTAGTAGTTAATAACAAAAAATTTTTAAAATGGTGCATTTATAGACTCTGGCTTTGAATGAGAAAGAAGATAAAGTAAGAGCTACTTTGTAATTTTAAGGATTTTTTAATTAAACATTCATTCCACTGAGCCATCCAAAGTCTGGAGGACACTGATAGTTGGACCATTTTTAATCAGTCTTATTCTGATTGTTCCAGGTGGCTGTTGTTTATTAATGCCCCATCAATGCTGCATTTCCAAGGTCCATAGAGTTATTAACAAGTTTTTTGTTTATTATTTTAAACCAGAATATGATCATTTTTTGATAAGGATCCGTTAATTTTTGTTATTGAAGATGTCAGTGAGACATTTTTCTGGCTGCAAACACAAGTGAAGTCTAATCTGCCCAAATCCAAAGCTGCTGTGTTGGTCCTCAGCTGTTAATCCAGGGCTCCATCTCATTAAAGTCACAGAGAAAATCTAATCAAATAATTTGTAACTTTCCCTCAGGGCCAGAAAATTGCCCATGTGAAAATGAAAATGCTCGTCTCCTGAAACTACATTGATGGGTGATATTCTTTTTGCCTACAGTTTTAAAGGCATGTTTTGGTTGGAACTGTGAGAATTGGTTTGATGAATGTGTATTAGTCATGATAGTGCTTGAATCTCTTCAGATTTCTGTGAACTTGACGAGATGAAGCCACTAATATCTACAGAGTCTCTCTGTTGGCTCTCATCTCAGATAATATCTGCAGCTCTGCTGTACTAATACCACTAATAGCGGATGTTCAGAGCTCTGCTTTATTGACCCCTGTGCTCCTAAAATCCAAGGGGTTCCTCGACTCCTTGGCTTATACCTCCGTGTTGCAGCTTAATGACACCAGATGCTGGCTTGTATTATTTTTTTATCTATTTGAACAGCTGTACCGCCAACCTGCTCCTCTGTTGGTTCATAGTGAGCGTAGAAGGGGGGATATATTCTGCCTATCATTCTTAATGGCTTTCATTTACATGGACTTTTTCAAAGGTTCATTCAGGGATCTGTATTCATGTGTTCATATTGTATATGAATACTTTTAGGTCACATTATTCAGTTTTGTGTTAAGCTGTACCCGTGCACCACATTTACTTGCAATTTAAGAAGCAAGTAAATAAGAAAAAGATATGATTATTAGAAATGTTGTACTCTTGTATGGTCATAAACACATTTCTATATAACATCAACACCATTTTATTCAACTCCAGTAGCACTGTGTGCCTATTTACTGTGAAACATTGCATGATCAAGTACCTAGACTTGTATTATTGATTTTCACAACTAGTGGTGACCTTTTCGAACTTAAACTACTCAGTAATGGTGTAAAAAGTTCATGATATTTATTGCAACATCTCTTCAGTTTGCAGTTGTTTAATGTTGCACCTCTAAACCGCTCTGAGCCCCAACTAATTTCTTAATGTTTTTTTGGTTCTGTCATATTTTTACTCATAGTTGACTGATTTTTCACTGCAATGAAAAGTATTGCACCTCTATGGAAACAGCACAACTACGGCTAGAAGTAGAGAGTAATATTAAAAATGCATTTTGTGGGATTATTAATTTTACAAAAATATTTAAAATCAAAAATCAGCACCTACAACAAAGTACCCGCAGGTGTGGAATTGACTCTACATACTGTTGTTTTTTTTGTTACTTACATTATAATGACAAAAATTACCACATTTTTTTGT
This sequence comes from Acanthochromis polyacanthus, assembly GCF_021347895.1. NCBI lineage: Eukaryota > Metazoa > Chordata > Actinopteri > Pomacentridae > Acanthochromis > Acanthochromis polyacanthus. The sequence continues at coordinate 37,781,033 of NC_067116.1, read as the reverse complement.
CATGTTTCTTCTTGTTTCAAGTGAGTCAGTCATGGCATCATGGTTGTGTCAATAAGAGCAGTATTTTCTTTTTTCATCGGATCTAATTTCTGCAAACAGTGTATTGTTGGTGAATTTTTAGATCAAAAATGCAAATAAAAAAGATTTCGATGAATTGTTACATTTTAAAGCTTATTTTTGCTTCATTTTGCTTAAAAAAAACTGCATGTCATACATTTAAATGACATTCAGAAGGTTGAAAATCCAATAACTTTTTCTGTTTTTACAGTGTTTTGGCTCTGTTATATGCTGTTATTTTGGCTTTTTTTTTAAATAAAAGCATAACCATGCCTTTCCAACCTTTGACTTCAAGCAGCATGGTTTTGTCGGTTTTGGGGTTCAGATGGTTATATTTGAAGGACTTCTAAGAAACAGAATAAAATAAAAGCAGTGAAGACTGAAATTTGCAGCTGTCAGAACTGGAAATCCTAGAAGTCCCACAATGCAGCCTAACTCAAAAACTCAATAAAAATGTATGATGCTTCACCTGTTCAGTGGGACGTTACATCAGCACCAGTGAAAGAATCTTTTTTTAGTGCCATTTTTGGAGAACATAACTCCTGTGGTTTTCATTAGGAGAACTCAGGTGGCCATGTTTGCAGCGATTTGTGATAAATTTGCAAGTCCATCTCAGAACGTTTAAGTGTGTCCTTCACCAACACGTGTCTCTCCACCATCTGAGCTCTGCTTTATGTCTATTTATTTATTTATTTAGCTTTTATGGCAGCGTTTTGGAATATAATTCCTTTTTCCTACCAATTTGAAAGTCTTCTCTGAGTTTGTACTGGTGAAGCAACTCATGCAATCAGCAGTTAATGTGATTATATCCAGCAGCCTATAGGTGGTGCCGTTATGCTGGTAATTTATGCATTGATTTTTTTTTTTCCTTTTTCACTCTTTCTGTTCAAAAAAGTCAATCCAAGACAACACAGCTGACATTTAACCTTCCTTCCAGAAGCACTGAAGACTGGCAACTGCTTCCACATGCTGAATTGTAAATTGAGCTTCATCTCCAACATCACTGTGCCTCTTAGAGTTCAAAGAGGATTTAAGCCTTTTGCTATTTCCTCCACTAAAATATTTGGACCCGCCACCCACTTGATGTCAGATCATCTGAAGCAGACTTAAAACTCATTTCCATGCTGGAGGGATGTGTTTACTCTCTGGCTGCCTCTGCTTTGTTATTTTGTTCTCTTGTTGTATTTTATTTCTTCCGCCCCGTCATGAGCCAGACAGACAGTTCTACATGGATATCCCGCGATACACTAAACCAACCATCTCATTCCAGCTCCTCTGCCTGGGTCTCTACCTCCTGCATCAAATTCAAGCCTTTGATATTAGCCAGCCCAAAGCAGGGAACCAGCAATGAAGCTGTCATGCTGTTTTATCCAAACACACTCTTCCGCCCCAAATGCTGTCTGCCTGCAAAGCCCCCGTAATCCAACCCCTGAAACTTGCCAACATCCCGGTCTCACAGAATCATATCACCTCTCCGCCGTCTTGCTTCACCCACCCTTGTTTTCATCACCTCTCCCTCTTCCATTCCTATTTCATCCCCGCATCTTCCCCTCACTCTTTCACGCTTGCCACCACCTCCCCTCCCCTCCCCTCTCATGACCTCTTGCCGAGCCCCCGGAGACTCGCTCAGTTGTTGTGATGGTAGAGGATTGTGGGATACCAGCTGCAGTTTTAATGATTTTGCCCCCAGGCTCAGATCAGCAGGGGAAAAAAAAATAAAATACAGTTACCGTTTTCTCGACAGAATGAGCACTCTCACCCCTGACGCCTCGGCGAAATATGAATTTGCATGCCTTCGCAAACTTGATTTTTAATATTTGATGTAAGGGATCACATCTGCATTCTGTACTCGGTGTTTTTGGTCACTTGTAACACATTTTAAACTGGATTTGTGTGTATTTTTTTGTCGCTACAAGCCGAATTACCAGGTGCATTCTGATGAAAGCTCGTCTGTAACCGGAGTGTTTTTCTCTCGTTTTCTTCCTGCTTTCCTCCCAACTCGTCCTCACTCTCGTGGCTGGAGTTTGACAGCAGAACTGCAGCACGTCCCGCAAACACATTGCAATTAGCATCATGCGCTTCAGTGCATCCCCAAACCGCTCGCTGATGAAGTTCAATCAATTCGCCTTAATTATAACTTTCTCTGAAACACCTCTAATCTCTCCCAAAGTTTGATCTCTTAGGGTTTTTTCCTTTAACAAGCTGTGGCAGGTAGTTTAAAAAGTAGCTGTTTTGGAAAAGTCTCTGTGTGTTTCTGTCTAACTCGACTCACCCCCTCTTTTCCTATCTCCCCCCCCCCAGACATTGATGACTGCCAGTCGAATCCGTGCCAGAACGGAGGAACCTGCATCGACGAGATCAACTCCTTTGTGTGCCTCTGTCTGCCCAGCTACGGCGGAGCTACTTGTGAGAAAGGTAAAAACGTGGAAGTAAAAGCTGCTTCCTTGTTTTGGTTAATGGGGTGTGTGTTGGTCGGTAGACTGATGGAGGACACAGTCCAGAGTGGAATGAAGAGATCTCAAAATGAATTCCAAAGGGAGACAGGCGAAGAAGGTGGAAATGCGAGGTGACGGGATGCTGGAGAGGAGATAAAGAGGGGGGAGGATGAGGATGTGGCAGAAGCCGGACGTGGAGACAGAGGTGGAGAAAACAGCAAGATTTAGGAAGATGGAGTTAATGAGGATGCACAAATGGAGACGGAGGAGGAGGAAGGGGGAGGATGTGAGTGCAGACAAAGAGGTGAAGGATGAGGAGGTGGGAGAGAGAAGCCCTGTGGAATAATGTGCTGGGGTTTTTACACAACACCTGCGTCCAGCTGGTTTTTGTCGCTCATTATGGGAATTCCCACGTGAGATGGGGGGCTGTTCACAAACTGTATGTTACATGGAAACACGGCCAGCAGGTCACTGTAAAACAACACTGAGGAAATACCCACAGCTGCTGTATACATTAGAGTTCAGCTTCATATGATTCTCACCCAGATCTTATGTCCCCATTACACACAAAACTTGTTATACTTTCTAATGTAAGAACCTGCTAGAAGTGTTTTACAGCTTTTTAGAATCTATTGTCTTATCTGTTTTATGTGTTATCCATTTTTATGACCTTTTATTATCTTTTATACAGAATCTCTGGCTTGACTCCAGCTGCTTATTGATATTTAAAACCTTCTTTTTATTACTTTTTATTGCTTGAGAAACGGCTGGTCAATTGTAGCTGTTTTTTATTTATTTTATTAATTGTGTGGTTGAAATTAGGCACAGTGACATATGAATTCTTATTCTTTCTATCTATCTATCTGGCTATCTATCTATCTATCTATCTATCTATCTATCTATATCTATCTATCTATCTATCTAGCTATCTATCTAGCTATCTAGCTATCTATCTATCTATCTATCTATCTATCTATCTATCTATCTATCTATCTATCTATCTATCTATCTATCTATCTATCTATCTATCTATCTATCTATCTATCTATCTATCTATCTATCTATCTATCTATCTATCTATCTATCTGAGCTGATTCTCTTTAAGTTAAAGCAGTAAATAATTATAATACGATAAAACGAAGAGCTGAATTAATCCCCTTTGGTTGTGGCATGAGATTCACAAATAAGCCTTATAACTCACCATTTGTAAGTCTAAAACTCGTCTCAAACTCATCTCATGTTTGTTTATTTCTTTATTTTTAAGGCAATTTCATGATTGCTGTCAGTATTTCCTTGATAAATTGCAGCGAGAAATTAGAAATAGCTGATTTGGCATACTTTTGTTGCTGATTTAACAACATTTTAAACAAATACTGGTTAAAAAAAAAAGAAAAGAAAAACAGATTGGGGGGTATTTGGAGATACAATCGTCTCAGTTTTGTCTGAAGGCAGCCAACGGAGTCAGACTTTGATATAAAGGTGCAGGATTGTGAATGGAAACAAATGAAAGTGTGAATTTTAAAGTTTTCTCTCTTACCGGCAATGCAATGACTGAATTATGCAACAAGTACATTTCCTAAAATATGTGGTTTAAAATGGCACAATTAAAAATTAAAAAATGAAAATCAAGGAAGACAGCTCTAGCGAAAGAGAGTGTGAGGTTTTAGGAAGGGTGACATTTTAGGAAAGAGTGAGAGAACAGCTTTAATGAGGTAGAAGGTTAGATTTTCAGACTGTGCTCAGTTAAACAGAGCAGAGTCGAGTTATGCTGGCCTAGCTTGAACTTTGACCTCATGTCTCAGTAGAGTTGAGATTGTCTTTTTTTATGCATGGGTCTGTCTCCCTCTGAGTTTTACAGCTCTGACCTGGTGTGATTTGAGACTCTGACGGCAGAATATTCGATATAGTGTGGAGAAAGTGAAGACAGTGACGCACAGTAAAGCAGAAAGTTTTAAATTCTGTAGAAACTACAGTAGTTCTGACATTTCTAACAGAAATATGATGACTGATAAAGGCTCAAGCTACAATAGCTGCTACTGAAGTAATACAAAAACTGCAGTTCCTCAAACGGCCACTTGGGACTGACTCTAAAACAAGTCAACCCCCATAGACCACTATGTTAAAATGTCCAAATTTACAGCAGAATAAACACGTTTAAAGCCTGGTAAAAACAAAATGGTTCTGGCCTCCATAGCTTATTTCACCATTATTTGGATTTAGAAATTATGGATTAAAATGATATCTGTGAATTTCTAGATTGATTTATACCTTTCAGCACCTTTTTCACGGGTTAAAAAATGCAATGAAAACCTTTTATTTTTCATATTTGTGGTATTTCACATTATAAAATATTCTATATGTTTTGCTCTGTATTATTGTGACATGTAGATACATGTGGTTCAGAAAATGTCACTAGTTGACTTTTGCATTGTCAGATTTCCATGACAGCCTACATAGTTTTCGGATTTTGACTCAGAGATTTTAATCAGAGAGTACTTGATCAACTTGTCCAATATTGCAGATTCTGAATCAATGACATGACTAGAAATACTATTAAAAATTTCAGGCTTTTATCTTTAAAAGTTCTTCAGATGTTGCATTTAAACATACCCTTCAGTTTTAATGTGTACAAAAATGTGCTTAGAGTGGGTCGACGGGCTCTTCTTTTTAACCATTTGATATATCAAGTTAAAATTTAACAAATATCTTCATAAAAAATGTTTATTTTAAGGCTCAGCAATTGTATGGTCCACTTCAGCTCCAATAGGGCTTCACTTCTTTACTCATTTTTGGGTTCGCTGGGGAGTTCGAGGAAGCCTCTCCCTGAACTACAAAACTACTTTTCAGAAAAACTATGGGTGATGCCACGGATAGTGTAGTCTCACTTATCCTGTCCATTCTGTTGTACATAATGGTCTGGCTAGTCTTCATTATCAGTGTGCTATGGGGGAAAAATGTCTCTTTGGGTTTTCTTTAAACCAGATGCAGTCATATAAGGTGGAGTTATGCAACTTTGACGTTCCCACAAAATACCGACAGGTGAAATTGTTTTGATGGAACTTTTGTAGGCAGGCAAACGAGCATTGTCATTAAAATGGATAATTCACCCCCCAAAAAAACTGCCTCACCGCACAATCCTAATCTTTGACAAAACTTAACAGTGTAGTAGGTTGCTGTTGCTGTTTCCTGTAGTGAAGTGGCTCTTGAAAGCAGCAAAACACAGAATGAAAAAACACAGCAGAATGAAAAAACTTAGCTTTATAATAAGCAGCCAGTACCTGCAGCCTACATCTGGTCAGTCAGAGTACGGAGGCTTTGTCCATCCTTCTGTAAAGTCAGGGCTAATCACTGATGACGAAGAAAGAGCTTTGGACTTGGAAAGATGGGGCAATTGGCCATGCTATTGAGCTGCATTAAAGGAAATGTCAGATAAAGTGATTTTGACCTGCACTAGAGGTAAAGATCTGGGCATCTTGTCCTTTGCTGGTCCAGCTCCGGCCATTCTCTTTTTTTCCAAAACTGCCTCTTGAAAGTCCAGCCACTTCACGGAAGAGCAGTACTAAACTGCTCAAGTGCCCCTTTAATCTTACTGTCCTCCAGATTCTCATTAGCTTTTGATCCTTCTGATCTTTCACTGTGGCAAATGTTACTTTGGTAACTGCATTTTGTAATTTCCCTGTGGTCGTGATTGCCGCTTTAATATTCATTTGCCTCCTGTGGTGCGGATCATGAATAAACAAGCAAAGAAGGAACCACTGGACATACACATGAGTAATAGTTTAAAGGTCCCATTAAAATTTACAGCTTCTTTAAATCAGGGCTGGTTATTAAACTGTGAGATATAGAAACACTTGATCAATCTTTAGGAGCCTCACAAATTAGGACTTTATAAGCCTTTGGATTTGTATGTGTACAGACCAGAGAACAGGTCTTCCTCTTTCCCAAACACATGCACTTGTAGTTTCACCTGGGTGTTACCTCCCTGCTATTTCTTTTCCTGCTGCCTTCTTGGCTGACTGTGTAAATCTGAAGTGTCTTTTTTAGCTTTTTCCCTGTTGCTTTTATCTCTCGCCGCTCTGCGCTCGCAAAAATACAGGATTCAGCTGTGCAAAGTACGATTCGCAACAGGCGTCGCTCTCCTGTTTCAGTGTGATCTCAGTTTGATATCCAGAGGGAGGTCTGGACTGCGACGTGAACGCTAGAAATGAACTCATTTGTTCCGCCAGAGCTTCCATCCATTCAAATGTCATCCAATTGGTCCCTGTCTCTCCAAAGTGATCCGGTTTTCTCCCACTCATTTGTCGGGTGTACTTGAGTGTGAGTGTGCACGGCCGCGTAGGTGTTTGTACACGCTCAGGTCTATGCGTTGTGATGCTCATAGCCTTGGATGGAGGGGTTGATCGGGTCCGTTGCAGGCTTCCTCCGGCCTGTTACCATGGTGATCCCATCTGAGAGTCAGTAATAGTAAGTGGACAGGGCTGAAGTCCTCCAGTGAATGTACTGAGAGGGACAAGAAAATGGCTCCTTACTCTGTTATTTTCTACAATTATATGCACATTTGTTCTTTTTCTTTCTTTTTGTTCTGTAAGGCTCCGTGGAGATTGTCTATAACCTTCTTTCATTAAGATTCTGCCGTATTTGTAATGCAATTGTGCAACAATTCAACCTCATGCTGTTTTTTTTGCCGTCGTTATCAGTAATGAATGGATGTTTGTTGAAAAGAATAGGCTGCTGTGATTAGAGTAACAAAGGCACCAGTCGGTTGTTTCACTCCTTCGTCTCATCCCACAAACAATGTCTGTCCTGCTGTTTTTTTGGCTCGATGCCTAATCAGCGGCGGAGGAAAAAGCGAAACTCTTCCTCAGCCCGGCTGAAGGGAAAAGTGGGGAAAGCATTAGCTCTCATCAGCTTCTTTCCTTTCTTTCTGTCTTTTTTATCCGTCGTTCTCTTCACAACTCTTTCCACCCGTTTTCTTTCTAGGGAGGAAAACGACGTAATGTGAGGCTGAGAGTGTGGATTTGTTACTTTGCCATTCCACTACGGTAGACACCTCTGTTTCATGTTTTTTTTGTTTTTGTCTCCCTACCTTTTCTGCTGTCACTCCCTGCACTTCTTGCATCTTTTTGTGTCTCTCATCTCTGCTGCACCACAGGAGGCTTTGTTACACTCTGCCAGTGTGTTTGTGTGTGTTTATCTCAGTGTAAGTAGATGTGTGTGTGTGTGTGTGTGTGTGTGTGTGTGTGTGTGTGTGTGTGTGTGTGTGTGTGTGTGTGTGTGTGTGTGTGTGTGTGTGTGTGTGTGTGTGTGTGTGTGTGTGTGTGTGTGTGTGTGTGTGTGTGTGTGTGTGTCAGCGTGCATCTGCTGTTTTGCTGCGACTGTGTGTGGATGTTTGTGTGATGCTTTAGCATTTCTCAGAGCTGTGAAACTGGAGATCTTTCAGCTGAGACACCATCACTCATCCACCAGCACATCCACTTATACGTGTTTTCACTTTTGAGGACACTCATTGGCATAATCCACACTTTAGAAGCCCGACGTTAGCCGAACCTTTCCTCTAACCTCAGATTTTTACCCCCAGGCAGCGCTTTGAAGAAAATGAGGACCAGAAAAAAAGGCTTCCACAAACATCCTCACTTTCCAGGACAAAAAGATCACATTAGTCCTTGCAGAAAAAGACAGTGAAAAGCTCACACATGCCTCATTTCTTCTGTTGCTTTTCTTCATTGTTGGCACACTATTTGCCGTACACACCTACGAACAAACAAATTCAGTCTACCTACCCTTGCACCCTTCCAAATATCAAAGATGATTTTCATCTCTGTTTATTCAATAGAAGGCAGCTGAATACTCCGACTTCAGGCAGTGAAATTACAGTGAGGCACAATAACCGAGCTGCAAAGAAGAAGAAAAAAACAGCTTAATAAAATTATAATCTTATCCACGGGAAATAAATTCTGACTGTCTCGCTCGCTGTTTCCTAACAGAACAAATAATATACAGATTGGAAACAAAAAGCCTGTGTTAAAGGGATTGTGTAGCTAATTAATCCCAAGGTGTCTGGCTGCTGCTTGGTTATCTGTGAGGAATGTGTTTGCTGCTGCCCTAAACTCACACACTCGCCTTTCATCCATCTTCTCCAACACCCTTTCCGTTTCCTCGCCCCGTTTCCATACGTCAAATCATTAATATTTATTACGATGTTTTTGGAAAATAAACTTAAGCCATCCTGCAGTTGGCTGCGCAGCTGTTGCTGGAAAGTATGACTGGTGACTGCTGGTTGAGCGCACAGGCGAGTGTTGCCAGCGAGTTTATCCCAGTCGTGTGTCGGCGGAGTTTGGAGCCTTCAGAAAGTGCAGCGAAATCATGATATATAAATCTAGTGTAAGTCAAATTGTTCCCGACAGGATGGTTCACCTATTCCTCTGGCATATACGCTTTGAAACGCACACAGAACTACATGTGCGTGCATAGACACACGGAGCAAAGTTGCTTTTGACAGGGAAACAAAAACTAGACAGCGTTACAGGAAAGCAAAGTAGAGCACAACCCCTCCCCGAAAGAGGACGGCGGGTGAATCTGGGGCAGACAGATACGAAAACTTCTGAGCATTTCGATGCCAACAGCAACACCAGCACCACAGATTGGAAGCAGGGACCAGATGATGTAGTGGAGCCTACACACTGAGACTAATGAGGAGCAGAGCAGACTGAGCTGACTAACAGCGGCAGGAAGTGCTTCAGAAAGCACCAGATGCAGTCCTTTAGTCCCTCTGTCACACTTTTGTCTTATTGTTTTCTCTTTCCAACTTGTTCCCTGCTGTTTTGTTTTTTTTTACCTTATCTTTAGCACAGGTACACTACCGTTCAAAAGCTTGGGGTCACCCTGGCAACTTAATGGTTTCCAGAAAAACTCAGACTTTAATTCATGTACTGACATAATTGCATGAAGGTTTTGTAATTACTAATTAGCCTTTCAACACGATTAGCTAACACAATGTACCACTGGAAAACACGAGTGATGGTTGCTGGAAATGGGCCTCTGTATCCTTTTGTAGATATTCCATTAAAGATCTGCTGTTTCCAGCCAATCGTTAGTTATTTACCACTTTAACAACATCTAGACTGTGTTTTTGATTAATTCGGTGTTCTCTTCATTGGAAAAAAAACTGCTTCTCTTATAATAATAAGGACATTTTGAAGTGACCCCAAACTTTTAACGGTAGTGTATATGCCCCTTGCTTACAGTGAAGGTGATTTACTTGTAATTAGGGGTAATGATGTGTGAACTAAACTGCTTATTTCAGAAAATGTGTGTAATAATGGATAAAAGGGTATCATCTATTAAGTTTAAACAGCTTCCTGTACCTACAAACTACATACACTTTCTTGCACCTGATCATTTAGGTGCAGTGCCAACCACAATTGCAAAAGCTGTAGTTGGGTAACCGTAACTGTTTGCCTTAACCACAGTCTCCCCATAAATGTAAAGGGGAAACTCAAATCAAATTCTGTTTACAGGTCTTGGAGAGTATTGCTGTGTGACAAATTTAATAGAAAAGTTAATAGAAGCCTGTTGTGGCTGCAGAGAGAGATACACAAAACTTTTGGTTAGGGCCAAACTGAAGATGAATAAAAGTTTGAGGGTGCGGAGTTACAAAGAACCTGGTTTCTAGACTTCTATAGCTCGCTCCTCATCTTGAGGCCAACGGTCTGTTGCTATATTATGTGCTACCAGAATAATAGATCTGTATATCCCATCGAGCTCTCAGCAGCTGAAGTGCCTTGTGCATAATTTATGTAAGATTTTTGGCGAGAAAGAATGCATTGAATTAAAAAGGTTATAGTTGTGCTGCTCTTTCATCCATATTGTGTTCGCTGTGTGACAACAGTGTAGAAAAAAAGGCAGTTTTTGCAGAATTGCCCACTACTGAATAGTGGCAACCTCTGGGGCAAAAGCATTTAGCCAAAAACTGCAGTTCCTGGAATGACCACTTGAGGCTGACTCTAAAAGCGAGTCAATCCCCATAGACTCCCCATATTAAAAATCTCAACTTAGTTGCAGAAATATATGCTGATCAGCCACTGGCAGGTGAAGTGAATACGACCACTGACAGGTGAAATGAATACCATTGATCATATTGGTGCTATGTGGTGTTCTGCTGGAGAACCTTGGATTTTGGCATCCGTGTTGATGAGACTTAGACACCCAGAAAAGCATTGTCCCAGAACAAGTACACTCTTTCATGGAAATGGCAATCCTACATGTCACAGGCCACCCCACCCCACCACCCCTCAGGAACATCTTGAGGAACATGACAATCACCCAAGATGTTGATTTGACCTCAAAGCTTGCTAGACCCCATTCTGATCAAGCATCAACAGGATGCAGTGGAACAAGTCTGATTGACTGAAGCCCCATTGCACAATTCAGAGCACTCAAAGGATCAACTGCCAGCGTCCTGGTGCCAGACCCCAAAGGACATCCTGAGAGGTCCTTTTGTCCATGCGTAGTGGTTCAGAGGAGTTTACATGTTTTCCCTGTGCATACGTAGGTTTTCAGCATTTTCACCGGCTTCCTCCCACAGTCCAAAAACATGCGGAGGTTAATTGGTGATTCTAAATTGTCCATAGGTGTGAATGTGAGTGTGCTTGTTTGTCGTTATATGTAGCCCTGCGGTAGACTAGCGATCTGTCTATGCCAGCTGGGATAGACTCCAGCCCCCCGGGACCCTAATCAGATTGAAGTGGTGTATAGATAATGGATGCAAGGATAGAAGCCTATTCAAAGTCGGGCGCTGCCAACATGCTCCTAGATCTTGAAAACTCTTGAGGAAACCCATCGGTGATGTCAAAGAAGTTTTATCCAATTTTATTAACCCAGTCTTTACAAAAACACATTCATCTACAACTAAACTGCATTATTAGTCACATTTTGAGGGGAATGTAATTTCTCATCTGTGTTTGTATAATTCGGTTAGTTTCAAAGAACCACAAAGTCCCCATTAGGCATTAGGAGGGAAGGGTGGAGGCGCTTCCACCTAGAACACAGTTCATGATGGGCAAGGGATCATCAGGGTCAGACCTTGGTTTTGTTTTCTGTTGTTGTTTTCACTCCATTTATGATTATGTTTAGGCAACCATGGTTATTTTTAGGGAAATATCACACTTTGTTTGACCTTTTTACATGTTAGAAGTTTGGTTAGGTTTATGCACCAAAATTACTTAGGGTTTGAAAAAATATAACGGTCTGGCTTTAAATACGACTGTTTCATTACATGCATAAAGCCTTTCCTCAGTTTTCCAGGACATGACAAGTCCCACTGCATCTAATATGTAATTGGTTCACTGCTAAAGAGCAACAGTGAAGCAGTCAAATTAATGGCAAAGAAATATTGGTTACAAATGTAATAGAGCAGGAAATTCAGTCCCCTCGAAGCATAATTGAGAATGTCATTTAGTTGTGTAGGAATGTAATTTTGTGGCTTAGCTATGTGGTAATATAGTCATTTTTTATATATACCTGAGGTTCTAAACAATATGATACCATAAGTGTGTTTTAGCCAGAGATTTTCTTAAAGGTTTTGTGCAATGAATCATCTGTTCTGCATTTTTTGAATGAAATCACACTCTAATACTCTACCACTTTTATATTTTCTTACTTGAAATACAGCTGCAGGGCTGTAGTGATCTGGGTTCAGGCCAGGTTATGACCATCACAGCTTACTTTGCCCTTATCCTGTCATTGCTTCTCAGCAAATGGTGTCCATTCTTTAAATCCCTTCGGTCAAACATATGTCATCCGGAGCTTATCTCCTCTCTGCACTCTTGTTCTGCCACAGTACACTGAGCACTTTGACGAGACTTGTGGTTCACCTGCTCTGGTTTGTTGTTCAATGCGACTCCCTTGGTGTTGGGCTTTTTTTTTTTAAATGTATTGTTTTTCTCACAGTGTTTTTGTGACTCAGCACAGGCACTCAGAGTTGACAGAGAGGCTGCGAACAAAGAAGTCGTGATTTTACACATTCACACAACTTTGTTGTGAACCTCCTCTGCTCCGTCTCTGACCGAGCTGCTGTCTAAACTGGCGACTCAGCAGAAAGCCTGGCACAAAATTAAATTTTGTGCATCCTGCAGGTCTTTAGAGGCTATTAATGCTAATGAAGATTCATGCGTTCTAATAACATGTCGAGAGGAACACGTGCCAAGACTGAGAAGAGAGGAAGCTGGAGCCTCTTATTTACCTCACCCACAGCGGTCCTCTGAACGGGAAAACACACCGGCTGAAACTTACACAGAGGCAGGTAAACACGTAGAATATCCCTGAAGTTTTGAGTGAGCCCGGCAGAGGCTATTCAAATGGAATAACAGCAAGGCTTCGCTCTCACTCCATATGCTCTTGTGTTCAACACTTGCCAATTCTGTCTCTCTAAACACGAAAGCTGTGGAGATGAGGGGTAATTTATTCTCATTCAAGGTTCTTAATTAGACAATGTACCTGAAGCAACTGTCATCCTCTGCCATGACTGGGGGAAAAAAGTTCAGGCAGGAGAGAGAGAAACTATGAAGAAAAGACAGAAAAACAGAGAGGAAGCATCAGAGCAGGTGTTCCAAAAGATGAAAAGACAGAAAGAGATGGAGGGAGAGTGGAGTCTGCATTAACGAAAGTTTCTGATGGAGAGGTGTAAAATGGTACTTTGAGCTGTTCTAGAGGGTTTAGTGAGCTTCTGTTCTCCCGCTTTCTGATATTCCAAAGAAAATTGTACTCAGATAAAGTTATAAAGCCTGGCTTGCACTATCGCAGTCCCTTTTGTCTCTCTTTTGTTGCCATCCCCCACAGAAACTTTTCCAGCAACCTTTCCAGGAACTTAAACAGCATTTAGACCACAGAAACTTTGCTCCAGATCTGGTTTCTGTACCAAAGTACCTGCCTCAGTGGCATTATTTTCCAGTGAGACAGCAACAGAGAAATGAACTCAATTCAGTCGTGGCTGAAACACAAGCACAAATGTGGTGAAGCAATGATTTAGTTGTAGAGTTTTTATCCTTTTAATCATCCTCCTAAACTAAGAGGTGTTGGCCTCATGTGGGTGGTGAGCAAACAACTAGCAAACCGATGCTTATTTACACATCTAGCAGACATGGATCGGCATTAGACATGAAACAGAATTTATTTTAAGTCGTGTTTCTCAGATAGTGAATGCTGGGTTTTTGGGCTGGAAGCAACTGCCTGCTGCTGAAAGCGATGGGAGTCGACTAAAATGGTAATGTTTCAAACAATGAGAAGAAAAACTGCAGAGCTGGGTGATAATTCTCCATGAATTTGTGATTGCAAGAGAGTCTCACATGCTCACATTTCGTCATTTCATCCATTGCTGATTCATACTTGATTGATTATTGATTACAGCTGCTTTAAAAGCATCATATAGTATGCAACAGAGGTGAGTGTAATATAATATTATAATATTAAAAGTCAAACAGAAGGGTTTTCGCTGTTATGTACAAATAGAAATAAAGGCATTTCATTTTAGAAATACAGGCCCTACAATAGCCAGTGCAATGGAAGACAAGATACCTTTAATTACTGAATTAGTGAGATTCCAGTCTTTTATTTTGTAAAAACTTAGTATGTCCACTTTTATTTTGGTGACAGATTCAGTTCTCCTCCCCATGGAGGATACCGGTGTTGCACAGATTTCTGGAGAGATATTCTGCCATTTTTCATGGACAATTTTTTCTGATGTTCTTTACTGGAGGGGTTGTGTTGCTCTGACTTTACTTTCAAAATACCCCAAAGATTTAGCAGGGTGCTCTGGATGGTTGTCATGCTGCAATATTCCTCTTCTGTCAAACTTAAGAAAATTTGAAGCCATCTTGTCAGCCTGTGTTTTAGGTTATCCACAGGAACTCTCTGTAAATGTCATCCCCTCAGCACCTTTTGCACTCATGCAGCCCCATATCTTCACATTCACTGTCAGGCTTATGCAATCACTGTGGTTGCCACATCTTGCGGTTCTGTAACGAAGATCAAGCAAGGCTTTTTTCTTAGATAGAGAAAAGACTTACACTCGTTCTGTGTAAGATGTCACAGAAGCTCTGATTTCCACTGATAACCTTTGTACCAAGCCTGAAGCACCTACACATCTGGGCTGTCCGTGGCATCATTTGCCAAGGACAATCACTTAAACCTTGATTAGAGTGGATCGTTCTATTCCTCCTGATTACTGCTGCACCTGTGTTTCAGCTGCTATTTAGTTTGCCATCAATCTTTATGTGTCCATCTTTGTGAAGACTCACAGTCAGATTTTTGGATTCTTCTGGCAGCTCTTTGACATGATGCAGATCGACACAGGTCCAAAACTGAGAAAGCTCTTGTGAAAAAGGCTGTTTTATAGCCATGTTCATGTAGTTAGATTAATTGGAAATCACAGGCGTACTCAGTTGTTGTTTTAATGATCACAGGCTTGTCTGTCAGTGATCTCAGGTGTATTGACTTTTGTTGTATTAACTTTCCACTTAAGGGCCTGTATTGTCCATATAATCTTTCTAAAGTATCCATTTTTGATTCTTCATGAGAGGAAGTCATGTTTTTGTCAACTTAGAAATAGTGCAGTAATTGAGAAATGGTTCAGTTGTAAATCAGTTAATTTTTATCATATTGCATATGGGTGTGACTTTGGTTGTATAGTGCGTTTTCATCAATAAACTTTGAACCTATTTGTTCTTTATACTAGCCGCACACTGCTAGCTCCATTACCAGTCTATTCATTTCAGAAAAATACAACCAAAGATGCAGCCAGTGGATATTCACCAGTATGATAACGTCTGCACCGTCCTCTCCTTATGCTAATTACACACTGTGCCTACTCATATGAACCAAACTCGCTGTGATTTTTTTTTTTTTCCCCCTTTTTACTGTAAAGGCCTGAGCTGCCCTCACTTTTACCTCGGCCTCCTCCATCAGCATCAATCTGCAAAGACACATCTATGAGATAATTATGCGGAATAAGTGTTCAGACTGGCATCAGTCATTCATGTTGCGATCTGTAGCTGTTTTACTGTAACATCCATTACTCCTAATTGAGAGAATCACACTATTAGAATGTTCCATCAATCAACTCTGCACTGGTAATAACCATTATTAATTCCTCAGATGTTTGCAGATTCTTGTCACATTCTCACCTTTTGATGCCGGCTATCAGCAGATTCTCTCTCTCTCCCTCTCTCTCTCTCTCTCTCTCACTTCCTCTCTCTCTGGACTTCTGTCATCTGCCCTCTTTGCAAATGGCACACTGAGCTGTCAGCCTTCAAAGAGTCACACAGGGAGGAAGCAAAATGGCAGCACACACACTCACAGCAATGCGCACAAATGCAAACACATGCCGTTTCATCATTCAGGATATCTGAAAGAGGCGAGCAGCCGAAATATCACTCGGTGATGTGGATAAACGACCCAATCATTCAGCTGGAAGTGTATGGCCTTTTATTTCCTAACTGCCGTTCACTAAAATCTGTGGGAATATTAATCGCTGAGATGTACCCCCTGCCTCTCTCCCCGCCTGACAGAGGGAGAAAACGGAGAAAAAGAAGACGACTTGAATAATGTCTAAATATTTGAAGAGGTTGATGTGATGTCGGGCTTTGAGCCTCACTGTCAGCGAGTGGGAGAAGGAATCAGCAGAGACTAGGTTGAAGATCTGACGGGGAGAAAACATGCCTGTTTATTTTTGATCTTTCCTTTTTCTTTCTCTCTGCTGATCTCTCTGTCTTGCCTTCTGTTTCTTTCTCACTTTCTTTTTCCATCTCTCTCCTTCCTGTCCTCCTACTCTGCAGCTCACTGCACACTTAGTTCTCTCTCTCTCTCTTTTTTACCTTATGGATGATTTCCTATTTAATGTATGCATATAAATCATGTCTAGAAATCGCACCTGGGCTGCATTTCTGTTTGTAGTCAGTAACTCCTGTTTAAAGCCTTACTAGGACCAGCAGTAGTCTCTTGTGCAGACAGACTCTGGGCCAACAGCCAGTGTGGACCCCACAGCACAGGATTCAGTGATGCTGTGTATGTTTATTTTATATATGTGCATATGTGTGTTTCCTGTCTATGTGTGTGACACCTACCCTGATTCACCTGTCCCTGGGCCTGTAGATAACAACCTTTTTTCCACCTCTGTGAGCCAAACTGGACCCACTCCCGATGCTAATACAGTGCACCCGCTGCCATGTGGGCAAACACTTTGAGCAGGTAGCGACCAGGTCCGGTGATGGAGCAAAAGAGTAAGCTGGCAGTCAACAGAGAGAACGACAGCAACGGTGGCTGATTTCTCTCCCAGAGGACCAGAGATAGGATGCTGCTGGTTTAATGTTAATCTGCCTTCTGTGTTCAGAAGTGTGTTGTCTGTGGCTAGGAAATGCACTACATCTCCTCTGAAACCGAGTGAAGATTGGACCTTGCTGCTTTCTTTTTCCCGTTTCCCATTTGTGTGTTTAAGAAAATGACAAATCTCAATTTGGATTAATCCACTCCTATTTTGACTTTTAGGTCTAATCGGGGCCATGCAAAAGCTGACTTTGGTTTCACAAATTTTGTAGTTGATACCAAGATAAAAATACAGGCTTTGAAGTCTTTCAAAGATACTTCAAGAAGTTCTCCACCTGAGCTGGAAACAAGGGGCATAACTCCACTTTGGGGCATAACTGTAAACTAAAGCCTGGCATCACTGAAACTGAAATGTTTGAAGGAGAGGAAAGTTTGGAGCTTCCATGGTATTGCCCCACTACAATCCACACAAATATTTAAAACTGGTCATATACAGCCTGGTCCATGAACAGTTGGACATTGACAGAGAGCATCACCAGGGATGAAACCCAGCGTCTGTGATGTCTACGGGTTCGAGATTTCAGGCTGTCATTGACTACAAAAGATTAGCAAGCAAATACTAAAAGAGGCAATCTGATTCATGATTATGTTAGTTTGTCTAAAGGCTCCACAGTGGCTCGGTTGTGCACTGTTGCCTCACAGCTAGAAGATCCCCGGTTCGCGTCCCGACCTGAGATCTTTGTGTGTGACGTTTACATGTTCTCCCTCTGCATGCCTGGATTTTAACTGGGTTCCTCCCACAGTCCAAAGACATGCTGAGGTCTAAATTGTCTGTAGGTGTGAATGTGAGTGTACTTGGTTGTCTCTCTGTGTAACCCTGATGATAGACTGTCCAGTTTGTCCCCTGTCTTCACTCTAAGTCAGCTGGGATATTTATTTATTTATTTATTTGGACTGGACAGTGCATATTAATGAACGCAATCTCATAATAGTTTCCACAAGGTTGCAGTAAATACGCCGGATTTAGCACAAGGCTAATTTCCATCCCACACATAAGAGAAAAAAAAAAAAGATTAATAAAAATACAGCATTACAGACTTATAAAAGACAATATAGAAAACAAAGACAACGACAACGGACACTGATTGGGTCAAACCTACCCTAAAGTGCTACTATTTTAGAAAAGTGCTTTCAAGGCATAGCCTGTCATAAAGTGCATATAGTTAAAGAGTCTGTTTTAAAATATCTGATTTTAAAGTGACTGAATTCCTCAACGTTCACATGTTTGCTTGTTAATCAGCCAAGTCTTATACTGCCTCCATAGACTCCAGTGCCACCACGACCCCAATGAGGATTAAGATGATGGATGGGTAGTTTGTCGAATTACTTTTGATCCCTTAAAAAAGTGGAGGACACATATAAATGTGTTGTAATTCCTACACTGTTCACCTGATTTGGATGTAAAGCCAGCACTTAAAGTACAGCTTGATTGCTTCATTTTAAATCCAGTTTGGTGGTGTGTCAAGCCGAAATGCTGAAATCTGTCCAAATATTTATGGACCTGACTGTATTGATATAAATTAGCAGCTGTCTGATCAAACAATAAGAAAACAAGACAATGAATCTGATCAAGCATTTAATGCCAGCTCTTGCCGTCTTATTTGTTGAAACCACAGATTCATATCCAGCCTTGTTGTTGCTATAACTCACTTTCACACTGCAAATTCTGCTTTATGAGAGGAAAGATTTGAGCTGGAGCGCTGTTGCTCCAGGACAATGCATCCATCCACACAGCTCAGGTGGCAACAACAGCCAATTGAACTGTTGCTCCAAGCACACACTCACCCGACCTGCACCACCTGACTTCTGGAAGTCACCTTTGCTGTGTGGGCGGCTGCATTGTCCTGGAGCAACGGCACTCGAACTCGAAGCTTTCCTCTCTTTCCAACGAAATGACCACAATTATGAGAGTTTTTGTGGACAGTGATGTGAGGCTTTATAGCTCACATTTATGCCCCAGAATGAAATTTTGCCTTTTGTTTCTGGTTGAGTAGATCCTTGAGTCTGATGGCACCAAAATAGCAATTTCTAAGGCCTGAGACAGGATTTTATAGCCCAAGAAAGTTACATCTGAAACTGTCTTATGTTTTATTCACACGATCACAAAGTCCATCCCTTCATTCATTATCTATGCCTTCATGTCAAGGGTCGCAGATGGCTGGAGGCGTTAAACACCCTGGACAGGAGGCCAGTTCATCGCGAGGCCAACACAGAGAGACACACAACCATGCACACTCACATCTACAGCCATTTTAGATCCATTAACTTACCATGCATGCGTGTTTTTGAACAGGAAGCCTTGCAGGTATAGAGAGAACATGCAAACTCTATGCAGAAAGTCACAGACAAATACATTGTTTTGCAAAGTAATTCGCTTTAGATGTGCACTTGCATACATTTGATGGATCAACATTGTGTCCTGCTGCATGATGCTAGTTTATGCTGCAGCAAAAGTTGAGCCAAGTTCAAGTTTTTGCTTTTTTGCCTGTGCGACCCTGTGTTGTTTGGCCGGAGCCCAGAGGTGCTGTGTCAACAGAAAGGCCTCGTTCAGATGAATGAGAGGCAGCGTTTTTCACACGGGGCTTGTGTTGGTCTGACAGCGCAAACTTATTTCAGCATTCATTAAACAAACACAGGGAAGCAATATGCAAAACTCTATAGTGCTAGTCAGTCCATTAGCGTCCTAACAGACATACAGTACGACTTAGGCGGTTGAGAATTAATTGATCATAATTTCTTTTTCTTAAATTGTTGTTTTAGAGCTGTATGGTCTCATTGGAGTTGTAAGCTGCATAATGTCTGATGCAAAATTTAATTAGTTTGGGGGAAAAGATCACATTACTGAAAGAAAAATCTTCATTTGAATGCAGACCGGCAAATTAAAAGACACAGCTAGATTTACACTGTATACAGTCTCAAGTGGTTCCTGCATAGCAACAAATTATTTCTGCTGCTTCTTTTAACTTGTAATATTAATATGTAGTAATAAACTTTGCTGTGAAGCTAATGGGCTGGTTGTATACACCCTGTAACAAGAGGAGAGCTGTAAATACGTCTCCTTTCTCTCTTCTCATCATTAGTGAATGTAAACATTTCTTGAGAATAAATTAGATACAGAGAAGCTCTGAGAACACAGTCAGCAGATTTCTTTTTATCAAGTTTAAGATATTTTTACATTAACTAGAGCTTCTTATTGTATGTGTAAAGGTTTTTTTTTTTAGACTTGTCTCCAAGCAACTCTCCAAGGAACCTTAAATTCTCTCTATCAGTGATTGAACCGTTCCAACCATGAGACAGACACCAGAATTATAAGTAGCTGGGAGCCCTTGGTATGCACAGTGAATGGAAATCTGCTTTAAAATGAGCAGCTCATGCACACAAAATGCGACGTTAAACCCTTGCACCTCAGACCGCAGAGCCACCGAGCCGTCCAGGAGGCTCAGACTGTTAAAATGGCTAATTGGGTTTCATGTCATTAATGTGTTTCGAGGTCATCGGATTAAATCCCCAGACAACCAGGAGGAATTTCAGCAGGCAGAATAATGAAGCAATGCTCCACTTAATTTACAGAATAATTGTGAGAGCATCTTACAGCACCGCTGAGAAGATACCGTTAAAGCAAATGTGGGCAGGAGTAAAAAAAACAAGTCCCACTCATTATCTGACCTGCAGTTCAAGAGGTACGACAAGCAGTAAAGTTTTATGTGACAAACTAAATAATGTTCTGGTGCAGATAATACATATTTTTCTCGCTGTATTTTGCATAACATAGGGGAGAAGTCATCAAGTGCTTATTAGGGAACCAGGATGCATCCGCTGAAAGTTAAGCAGCAAAACACAGAGCTGGTGACTCACAGCTGTAGTTTGTGACCATTTTTTATTTACAGATACATCTTTATGTTCTTAAACAGATTCATGCCAGACACGTGACATTTCCCTGGTGTGTTCAACCTCATTTCATATATAAGGAAGCGCTAAGAATTCTTTGTAAATATCACTTGATCCGTGTCTTGTGGATGTACGAATCTCTCTTCGCTCACTCAATCTTCCTTAAAGCTACTTCAGCAGTAAATCTGCTGTGAGGTATCAGTTTGTCATCCTGCCCGGCTCATAAGCCCATGTGTGCTTAGCTGTGACGAGATATGGATATTATTTGAAATGTTTTGATGATTTTGCCGTTACCAGGTTATTGTACTCGTACAAAAGCTTTGTGACACCGCACGTTGAAATACGAACACTTTCTTCCCAGCAAAGCCCTTAAATAAAGTAAGGCAGCTTTCTCAAATGTTCCTTCAAGGCCTTTGCCTGTATAGAATGTTTAAAACCGTGTGAATCAGCAGCTGTCTGATCAAACAGTAAGTAAACAACAGGATGAATCTGATCAATCATTTTATTCCAGCTCTTGCTGTCTGACAGTTTCCAATGCTCATTCGCACAAAGGCATATTTGTTGAAACCACAGATGCATATCCAGCCTTATTGTAGCTGTAACTCATTTTAACGCAGAGAATTCTGTTTTATGTAGGACTCAGTTTCAGCCCTGTTTCACAAAAATTGCATTTCCATACAGCTAGACTGCATTCTCAATTAAATTTGGAGGTAAACTTTCTCCCAGATTACAGTTGTGATGTATCAGATATATGTTTGCAGTCAATGTATCTTTGCAGTTCATTTAACTGCGTTACTGTCGCTCCTTTTCAGCCAAGTAATCGTTTACGAGATGGGGTGGGACTCGTTACTCTAATCTGCTAATCTGGAAAATGGAGGAGAAGCTTGAAATGTGTTGTGAAAGGGTCATTTTTTAACTCAAATCATGCCATTTCCTGAAATCTAACCAAGCAGTTTTGCTGCTTAAACTTACTCAGACTTGTAACAAGTGTTTTAAAAGGTAATTTTTAACCCAAAGTGTGCTATTTTCCTAAACTGAATGAAGCATATGTGTTGCCTGAACCCACTTCAGCTTCTTACACGTAGTTAACATTGTGGAAAGATCATTTCAAATCCAATGTGTGATATTTTCCTAAACCTAACCGAGCTTGTAACATGTAGTTGATGTTGTGAAAAGGTCATTTTTAACCAAGTGCATGATGTTTTCCGACACGGAGCCATGTAGTTTTGGTGTCTTAACTTAACCAAATGCTAAATGAAAACTGATGTAAACAGCAAGTGCAGCAAAACTCACCTTGTAGTAGGTACTAATGAGCACTGAACACCAAAACAACCAGACACAACAACAGTTTCTTCCCTCAGCCAAGTCTAATAAACATTTCAATCAGCCTAACAACTGTGAACCACTGTATACCGTGCATACTCTATGTATAACCAGCTATTACCTATTTCTATTTGATCACAGAACCCCCTGCTCTGTGTTCCATTGCACTATCATCCATCTCACTCATGTTCAAGATCCAAGAGTCAAGATCTCTTTGTTGTCTTTGTGTCAAGATACACAACAAAATGTTGGCGCACTGCCTAAAAAACAGAGCTCAGATATAAACATAAAAGAAAGATTCATTACACTGACTCAGTCAAAAGGTGTTCAATTTCACAGTCCCAGACATTCACCTAATTTCCAACATATCCTTGGAAATTATGCATATAAGATTTCAGTAACTCTGTATTTATTGGTACTAACTGTATTTTGTGCTAAATGTAGGTTCAATTCTTTGGATCTTGTGGTTAAACATCTTGTTGTCCTTTGTAAAATTCACATATGTTATATTTTCTGTAAGAGCAATTTATGTGCACACATATGTGGCCAATAAAGCTGATTCTGATTCTGATTAATGGTCCCACTCGACACGCCAACCCCAGCCTCTGTCCTCTTTCACACTGAAAGTGTTTCCCACTACATCATGGCTTTACCTTTCCAGGAGAAAATATGTTTCTTTCGGAACGTAAATGAGAATGCAGTCTAGCTGTACAGGAGCGAAATGTCTTCGAGATGGGCTTGTCCATTTCCATCACACCTACTATATGGAGACGAATGAATGCATGACAAACAGAGCAGTGGATGCATGATGAATTTCAAACGGTGCAGAGTTGCAGCTCTGATATAACAGGACAGACACTTGTCACCATAAATTTCCCAGACACATGCAAACATTATGAGATCCATTCCTCATTCTCTCCCACATGCAGCCAACATGCAGTTCATCTGTCTCATTTTTGACTTGACAGCTTTATTGCATGACGTGATGCAGAAATGACCCTCGAAGCTCCATGCACCAGTGACATGCTGCTACATGTTGTGGAGCTTTTTGCACGCAGAACAGCTTTCAGTGTGAGCAGTTTCACACTCTCTGGAGGCATTTGTGGAGGTTAGCTTCTGAATCAACTAATGCACCGAGCTGCAGGAAGAGAAAATATAGAAATATAACTTAAGTTGCAAATTCGTATTGATTCCGAGTCATGAGTTTTGCCAAACCACACTCTGGGAGATAAAATGTAGCTTCACTTGAGGAGGTGGTGTTACAATGACCCAGTGCATTGCATTTCGGGGAATTATGTCATTGCACTTCACAGCAGCGTACCTGAAATGGCCCTGAACAACACTCTGAATGGAGGAGAGCTCGACAGAATGAAGAAGTGCAGGTTTCAAGGCCCTTATTTCATATTACTGTATAGAAAAGCTTTCATAATGTTCTCCTCTCCTCACTTTCCTCTCTTCTGTCGATGGCCAAGACTTCATCTCTCTGCATACTAAGCAGGGCCCCATACGGCCCAATTTGCACTGCCCAATTTACCGGTGTCGCTTCAGATTTGTTGGGGGAGAAGCTGAGGCCATTTCCTTGATCCCCAACACTGCGGGGAGGGAGAAGAGGGAAGGGTTAAAAGGCAGGGTGAGGACGAGGCGAGTCGACTGACAGATCAAGCCCAAACCGCATCGAGTGTACGCGCATTTACATCTGCATGCCAGCATCCATCCGAAGAGCTCAGAAACTGAAAGCCACACTCACGTTGCATTTGGGATGTACAACTCGCAGTCACACAGCTAACCCCCGGAGAGATGACGGGAGGGAAAGATGAAAGAGATGAAGGCAGGGAGAGGGAGGAAGGGGGTGCAGGGACAGTCGCTGTGCTGACAGGACTGTGACAGGGCTTAATTACCAGGCGAGCACCGCACACTGGAAGCAATTTCTAAGGATTGTTGTCATTTGAATAGATTAAAACGCCCTTTCACTGCACTAAGCTGTCTCGCCGGCTTCCCTCTGCTGTGGATTAAAAAGTCCAACGCAAATCAAAGAGGAGAAGACACAGACAGCAGTGAGAATAGGAGGGATGGAGACAGAGAGGAATGTCACAGAGGGCACTAAAAGTAACATGGTGCTGTAGGGATAACTCAAAAACAGGAGGGACAAACGGGAAGGTGAGATGTAGCTCTTGTTTGCTGCAAGACAGGAGGAACATGTGTGTGGGTACAAAAGATATACTAAAGGAATAATGGTCTTTCTTTTTAATCCTAAATCCTCCTACATCCTTGTCTGTGCCGCAAAGTGTGGGTGTTTAACAATTTTTAAAAATCCTCGCTCGACTTTCTACGTGGATTTTAAATGGACTAATAAGTCTTTTTCAATTACCTCCCCATTCTCTTTTGCAATCTCCTCCTGCAGACACCGAAGGCTGCGAGCACACCTGGAGGAAGTTCCACGGCCACTGCTACAGGTACTTCAGCCGCAGACACACCTGGGAGGACGCCGAAAAGGACTGCAGGGAGCACAGCGGCCACCTGGCCAGCATCCACAGCGCCGCCGAGCAAAACTTCATCCGAGGTGGGTGAAGGGGAGACAGGACGAGAGCAAGCTATGGGAATGATGCTTACTGTTTGCTCCTATCTGGTTATATTGCAGAAACTTAGGAAGGCAAGTGTTAGCATTCAAAGTTTCATATATCTAAACATTTTCTGTGGTGTGAGAAGACTGCTGCACTGTAAAAAAAACGAGAGCGAGAAAAGATGATGCCAGAAAAATACATTAAAAAATGGTGAAATACTGCAATGTTCAAAAACTCTGAAGACAGTGAAAATATCTGCACAATAATTAGATTTGAACTGATTTAAATACAGTAAAACAGTATCATTTTACAGTAACACTGTAAAAGAACAAATTAATATTTGGCAAAATAATGATTTTTTTAATGCAGACATTATGTACAGTTTTGGCCTGTTTATTTTGGTTTTGTTTTGTTTTGATTTACAAATCAAGTAGAAAACACATAAACTTGAAAACTTTTTTGTGATTTTACTAGATGTTATCTGTAATTCTGAAAAATATGGGAAATAAATGAAATAAAATTATCTCTATTTAAAAAAAATATTGGCAAATATCTGTAAAATAACCTTTTTTGCTTATTTATATACAGTAAAAAAAATGTAGCCGGATTAACTGTAAAAGAACAACTGGCATTTGTAAAACTACATATTTTTGGTGTTAACATTATGTAAATTTTTTCTTTTAAAGTCATCATAAAAATTAATGATTTTTTCTGTGATTTAAAATATTAGAATATTATTGACCAATGATATACATTTTTGTCTTTCAAATAATGGTAAATAACTGTAAAATAACCTTTTTTTTTCTCAATTAAATACACAAAAAAGGTGTCATTTTCTGGTCAAGTGTTGAAAAAGAAATAACTTACTTTTTCTATAAGAATACGTATTTTTCATATGGTTATTATGTAGAGTTTTGTCTTATGTTTCTACTGTCGACATTTAAATTAATGCCCTTTTCTGCAATTTGTCAGGATATTATATGTAATTTAACAAAATAGGGACATATGTAAATTATTTTCAAAAAATACAACTGTTTAAAAAGTTTTTTTTTTTTACAGTGTGGTCGGAGCATTTCTGAGATTTGATGTTCACAAAAAATGTCCAAGTTGAATCATCGGTGAACACAGCTAACTTACCCACTTTGGCTCAGTGCGTGGCGCTAAATGCTAACAGTAGCATAATGACAGTCTTACCAGGCTGCTGTTTCGCAGACGTACGTTTATCATCTCTAAAAGAGCAACTGAGGATTACATGTTTTATTGTCGTTACAGTAGAGCCAACAAAGTGACCTGAGGCTTTGATTTATTAGATACTGAGGTTATTTTATGGCTAATTTAACCAGATGACTCCCATTTTTCTATGACGATGCCGTAAAGAACAGCGACTCCTAGCGTTTACTGACTCTCCTCTACGTTATTATTGGCATACTTTGTGACGGCACCTCTTACGTTTTGTGTTTTCCATAACTCAGTGATAAATGTCCTTGGGGTTCAGCCCTTAAAGGGGTTTTTACTGCGCCCTGCTGAAAAAACACCCTGAGGAGTCTGTTCGGCTAAATAAATGTGTGTCACCATTAGTTGCAATGAAATGGTGCTACAGACTCTGATGTAAGTGTCTGTGATGGGGCATTTAATATACTATTATATCCTCTCTTCAGATGTGATTTGTCTTGATAGCGGTGAACAGTGTGTGTATTAAAAGCTTTTGTGTGAAGTGAAGTAAATGCAAATGTCAATATCTTGAATATGGATTGAATGAGACAAGTGTTGAACATGATTTTAGTTATGATTCATGTGGACGTCTGTGAAAAAGACCTAGAACTGTCGAGAAAGTTGTACAAAAACGCAGCTAGATTTGGGTATTTTAAGGTAAATATTTGCTTTTTTTGGGTTAGTTGTTGCTGGTATTTGTGTGTCAGAGAAGTTCAAAGTTATTTCTTTTATAGTATTTTTCAGCTTTCTCGCTTTGGTTCCCTCAAGTATGTGCTTTTACAGTTTGCTTTCGTCTGTAGCAAAGCCAACCCATCTGCTAGTTCATGTTAAACTGAATTATCTGAGAATCCTATTTGAATTTTTGGCACACGAGCCAACAATGAAACATTGCTACACTTACATTTTAATGATAGCCTCCACTTATGTTCATCGCGGACTTAAATATTTGGCCACAGAGTGCAGTTTATTCGTGCCAGTCAGCATTACCAGGCTAATATCCATTCGGTCTTTCTTTGGTGCCTCATAAACCTTCATCTCCTCATTCTTCGCTGCTCTCCCTGCTGGCTGCCACTTGTGTTGTAATAATGCCAGTTCACCAGCAGCAACCTCCTGTAATCCCCCATCCACCTTCTGTCTCAGGCAGATGCCAGAGCAGTGCCATCCATCTAGCACTCATCTTTCTTCTTATGCGCCCAGTTACCAAAAAGTGTGTTTAATTGCCTCGAAAATGGACGTCTCCACCCCAGCAATAAGGGGATCAGAGCCATTAGGAAGATTAATGGGCCTGGTAATGATGTTAATCAGATACACTGTGATTGAAATTCCATTACGTACAGTACCGTGGATGCACGCGCTCCAACCAAAAATGCACACATAGACGCCCCCGCACACACAAATGAGATTTACCCAAAACATCCATTAGGGAAATTTCTTTTCACACAAGCAAATATCTCATCGCCAGCGCATCTCAGAGAGTAACAGCGTATCCCGGTTATTGTTCGTCTCAGGCTTCATGTGAGGAAGCTGCTGGACGGAGCAGAATAACAGCGCCATATGTAATATTTAAGCCTTTTATTGATTTTGCACCGGAGAGGAAGCTTACCAGTCGAAGGGGAGCAAAACTGCTAAACTGAAACAGTTGTCTGCTGGTTTCTGTTACTCTGGAGGAGCTTTGATTGTATCATGAGGGCTTCATTGTTATAGCATGAATCCAATGTTACCAAATAGCATCACAAAGCACACGAGGATATTTACAAGGCATGAATGCACTGTTTTTTGCCATCCAGCAGTTTTTTGCAGCTTTACACATTAGTACAGTAGAAACTGAAAGTCTTTGTAATTCGAACCCTTCCAGAATAACCGGTTCTGTTTCATGGATTTATATTTTTTGGATGCATTTAAGGGGAACAGCCCACAGAGCACCATGATGTAAGCACAAGTATCATTTCACATTTACAGAAAGCTTTTCACCCCATTGTTTTTCTATCATTTATTGCACTGCATCATTCCGCCTCAATTCACCAAATGCCCCACACTCAACCATCTTTAAATTGACTTTTTTCAAGTACTGAAGAGTGACTGAGTTTTGTAAAGCCTGAGGTCAAAGGTAACATTCATTTTTGAGTTAAAAATTCTTAAAGAAAATGAGGTCTTGTCCATTTTTGCAGCATATTTTTCTCCACAATAACTTGAGAAATAATGTAGTTAGAGTCAGGAAATTTTGCAGGCTCATTGAGATGCATATATGGTCATCAATGCTACAACCCTGCTTTGATATAATAGTACAAATATTTATATGAAGGTGTACATTTGGTCAAAAAATGTTGATGTTTCTGTCTACTTCAATATTCCGCAAATCATCAAACCTTTATTTTACACACTAACAGGGTGATTGTTTTTCTTGTGACTGGCACCAATAGAAGTTTTAAAATATAGAGTATGCTGCCAGTCACAGGCATATTAAATGAGCTTTTTTTGCATTTATGACCAATATTGGGACAATCATTGAGTAGATATGATGATGAAACCACTCCAATAGTGTCCCAACTGGAAGGACTACATAATATTGTTACTGGGCTGAAAGGAAAATCATTGTTAACCAATTCATATGAGAAGTGGTGCCATTGAAATTATAATATTAAACACTTTTTAAAAAACTGTCAAATTGAAGATGGTCAGGCGTAAAAAAAAAAAAAAAAAAAAAAAAATTGCCCCCACTATATTTACTTTTTCATGTGATTGTGTGAGTCTGTGTTGTACATTTACTTGCCTCTGACTTTCACATCTTCTTGTTCTTCCTCAGGTCTTAGTCATGACAACACCTGGATTGGGCTAAACGATCGCACAGTGGAGGACGACTTCCAATGGACTGACAAGATGGACCTGGTGAGGAACAAGCTGTTTGGATTTGTAGTCAGCTGTTGATTCAGTGGAGTTTAAATATACGATACGATACGATACAATACGATACGATAATAAGTACAATACATTACTGAAATAAAGTAGATGAGCTAAAATAAGGTTAGAATTGAACAATCAAAAGTAGTGCTTGTAATTATACTGAGGTAATATGGCAAATGAAATTGAAATATTGCACCTAAAAAAATGAGATGAAAATTCAATATTGATTGTTACATTGACAGTGCTGTACATAAATGTGAAATATTGCACGTGAAAATGACATTACTGCACCTGAAAAATGGGATAAAAACGAAATGTTGCACATGAAAATGACAATAGTGCATGTAAATGTGAAATATTGTACATGAAAATGTGATGTGATCACACATGATACTGAAACTGACATTCACAAACTAGTGAGAAATGTACTACTGCCAATGAGAATGCATCGAACATTCTCTGTTAATAATTTATTCTTAGGGAAAATAGCTTTGGTTTCTTAGGTATTCTGTCTCCGTCTCTTGCAGCAATACGAGAACTGGCGGGAAAACCAGCCCGACAACTTCTTCGCCGGAGGAGAAGACTGCGTGGTTATGATTGCTCATGAAAATGGCAAATGGAATGACGTGCCCTGCAACTACAACCTGCCCTACGTCTGCAAGAAGGGAACAGGTGAGATCAACAGGACGGACGGGGAGGGGAGGAGGGTTCTCTTGTGTCGCTTCAGCAGGTGATTAATATGACTGACAGCGAGTTAAGGAGGCAGAGAGCGGCTGAAGAAGCAAGAGACATCAGATTTTAAAAAGGAAGTAAAAAAAAAATTGGAGTGAAGGAGGCAGAGGGAGAGCGAGGAGAAGGGCAGAGGAGGAACAACCTCACTCTGCTGTCAGGGTTTTAGTCCTTACAGCCTTTAAAGTAAAATCATACTAGAAAGGTGATGAAATATTCCCGAGACTGTGTTTTATTTTTATGTAAAGCAGCTCACAAGTGTTGCAGCCTGTTTCTGTTAAAGTCTGACAGCACAAACCTTCGGGATGATTCTGAACACCCAGACTGTGTCATACTTTACATTAGCGGTGGAAGAGATTAGCACTGAGCCTCTTCAGTCAGTCCGTGCACTTCAGAGTCGCTCTCACCGGCTCCCCGACTTCCATCTCTCATCATCCTCCAGCTCGACATTAGGGAAGTTTTCCATGTCACGCTCCTATCAAGGCTCCATTTCCTCTGCCAAATGTTCTGCTTTAGTACGATGAAGCATGTCTTGAGATGGAAAATGCTTCCTGCTTTTCGTCCGGGAGCAAACTTGGTGGTTGTTTAGCTCTCATAAATGTCGCAACGTCTTCTTCACGTCCCATGTTGCAGCTGACTGGTCTTTGTGCTGGAGTTAGGCCGCCACAAACTCTTTTGAGAGCCTGTTAGGGCTTATTTTTCACCGCACATTTGCATACAGGTCAGATTTCTGACCAGTGCAGAGAAGACAGATGTATAAATAGGAGCTCGGTGGCTGGTTCAGAGAAATACTGGGACACAACAAGATACTGGTGGCTGCGTTGTCACGAGTCTCCCTGGAGCTTTGAAGAGATCAGAGAGTGTATTTATCAAACTGTGTCATGCGTGTAAAAAGGGAAAGTTTGGACATAAGTGACAGATAAAAATAAAAATGCTTCTTTTTTCACCTATTTACAACCTTAAGTAAAGCTACACTGTAGATAATAAATTAAATATGACTGCAGTACAGAGACAGTAATGAACAATGAAGTATTGTTCATATAATACATGAAGCAATGTGTATAATTTATACACTATTTTTGGCTCACTATTTGCATTTTACCATTTGATAGAAGAGTACACTCCTTTTTCTTTTCTTTTTCTATTTCCATTCCACACCGTATTATTTTGCCAATAATGCTATTATTATGTGCGTGCTTGCAAATCCTACATTTTTTGAATTTTGAAGTTTTTATTTGTTCTCATGCAGGCTACTCCTACACTTTGCTGTGAGCAAGTGCACTTCACTGAATGCTTTATTTACTCCAGATAAATAGAGGATTTTCCAAAAATTATTATATCTTTATCTGGAAATACATGTTGATACTACATGAGATTTTGGTTGGGTAATAATTGGTAAATTCAACATTTTTGGGGGCACTTTTTGGAGAATCACGGTGGAAAAACAGCAGGAAGAGGGAGGAGAAAAAGCAACAGATGCAACAAATTAACAAATTAAGTAACAGCATTTCTTTAATAATTAGGCACAGTAAGGAAGTGTGAAGTGGCTTGATAAATGCGCTTCATTATATCAGTTTATTTACGTCAGATAAACAGAAACGACAGGAAAATATATGAGAAAAAGCAAGAGATGCAGCAAACATCAATCATAATCTTATTTTGGACAAGACACTAATGCCTTACAGAGTAGAGAGAACGTATCTGGACATGCATGTTGACAGTAGATGACGTTATTAGTTGGGTAATAATCAGTAAATTTTAAATTCTTGGGGAAATTTTTAAAGAATTACAGCAGAAAACCAACAGGAAGATGCAAGAGATGCAACACTTGATGTCACGAAATGCTCAGAAGCCTCATTTATGGTTATTATCTTGATTTAAGCTCATTTTTTGTGCTCTACCAAGTATAGAGATTCTAACTTTCCTAGCCGTGTGCAACAAGCATCCCTCCTGAATCGCTGCTGCTCTGTTCTTGTATGAAAGAGAAGCTATTTCCCTCACAAGCAAAGGTGTTGCACCACCTCTGATGCAGACTGTCACTCGTCCCCGGCATCCAGCCCACCTCTGACCTTAATCAGTCACTTACAATCAGCAGCATCTTTTCATCTTCCCCTCCGCTTCCCAGTCAGCCTCTTTCTTCACTCCAAGTAAACCCCAAGTACTGTCTTGTCTTATCAGCAGAGTTTTGTCAGCTCCGTGCTGAGTATTCCCCAGCTGATTTCTAATAATCACAGCTCATGTGTTCTGTTTGTCTTCTCGTCACATGAGCCAATCGGACTCCTTGATCAGACGCTTCGGGGGGGGGGGGGGGGGGGGGGGGGGGGGGGGACAGTCGGGGTGCCGTGTAGTGCAGATGGTGATGATTTTTTCTTTTTTTTTTACGGAAAAAAGTGAGACAGTCACCTGATGAGACGGTGGAGGTAACTTGCACAAGCCTCTAATCAGGAATCACACACACTGAACTTTAAAGCTGCTGATTTCATCACATCTCTGATTTTCCACATTCATATTTCAGAAAATGTGGGGAAAAAGTTACCTTGAGCCGTCTCACTGGCTAAATCTTTGCATAGAACCGTAATAAAATGTAGACGTAAGGACTGATGCACTGTGAGGAAGTGATTATGCCACATTCAGCAGCACTTGATTGCTGGATCAACATCATATAGGGGAGGATGAAGAAAAAAGGAAACCTGAAGCGCCGATCCCGTTTTACATTTGCATTTGGATTACAGTGACGAGGGCGTCACACAGCGGTCTGCCTCTGAGCTCCTCCAGCGAGAATGAGAAGAAATTCACCTACAACAGGGCATGTAAGTATTATGAAATTATTCCACTAGTTTTGATGGGTTATTATGCACAGAGGGAGGAAATCTAATTTTGCGTGACATACTCAGCAGACACTCGGAGCGCTTTGGGGAAATGATAGGCTGTTGTCAGCGCCTTCAGCGATTCATGTGTCCACTGGTGTGTAATGCTGTACCATTTCTGAAATGGCATTTTTTAAATAATAGAGGACAATTTATTTCTGTATGAGTAATCGGCTAGCATGCATGTTTTCTGCTATGTGTGAAAAGTGTGTTAGTGAAGCTTCTTAAATGGTTGATATTTTTGTTCCGAAAGGACTGAAGTGTGAGTGAATGTACCCATGTTCCAGTATAGTAATCTTTGTTTTGATTTGTTTGCTAGCACTGATGATGAATCTGTTCCGTCACAGAGAGGACAGATGATGAGGAGAAGATTTCGGCCTTCCTCACCAACCACACCTGAGCAGCTACAAACCTCCCCACAGGACGCCACCTTATCATTTTGTAGACTTTGTTCTTCGACAGCTACATCCTCCACAGGGAGGTGTGTGCACAAGGCCATGACCTGCCACCAGGTCTCTGAGGAGTTTCTCTCTCGCTCTACCGCTACTCTGTTCTTCAGCTCAAAGTCAGGGGGAAAAGTTCAACGTCTTGCAAGTAAACTTAGAGTTAGGTGACTCACATGGCCGTGCAGTGGACCAATGAGTTTGGTCATGTGTTTAATTTCTAAGCAAATTTAAAATGTAATGTTGTGTCATGATGTTAGATTTCTAAACTAAACACCCTCTGGTCCAGCCCCAAAGAATAAAAAGCCCTTTTCAGACATGGGATGGCTTCATCAGTCTGACAAAGTGACAACATTTTGTCAGTTAGACATTGGTCCCTTTTACATTTATATTTGTCTAAATTTTTTAAGACAGACCCATGAAAGTAATGCCACAATGCCCACATATTAGTCATGCTTGTGAGATTTGACAGAACATCAGATGACATAATTCATATAAAGACTCAATAGAAATGCAAAAATGATTCAACTGCAGCTGAAACTGTGACTGTGTGTAACAGCTCTCCTGTCTGAGGTGAACAAAGGTCAGATGCAGATCAGTCTTGTCTCCATGTAGCAGATAATTTAGAATTCTGAGTAATTAATGAAGTCGCTTCATTCCACATTTAGAAATGTGCACAACTCTCTCTCTTTGGAGATGCTTATATTGTTTTTGCTGCTGTCTGATGCTGCAGGTCATTAATAAACTCAGTGAATAGACTGGAAACAACCAACTAAACTTTGGTTCATGTTAAAACATTTTGTCACCACCCTAATTACATTTATTATAGACGAGTCTCATTATTCTGACCTGTTATTGTCTGACATTTCCCTTTGGAGTAGATGTCAAACTGTAGAGCAAGGTTAATGAGAAATGTGTTTTATGATTTTGACATGGAAACTTTTGCCATTTAGGGATGTCTTTGAACCAATATTGATGCTACAATGTGGGAAAGGCCTTCAACAAATCACATCTCACAACTCGAAGAACATCGCTTGTGCCTGGCCTATCCATTAAAGTTACAGGGTGCAGTTCAGACTTGTGCCCAGGTGCAAGTGAAATGTTACTGGGTCCGACTGTTTAAAACTGCCATCACAGCTTTTACAGAAAACGGAGCAGGATGCTGATTCAGACATGAGACCAACATGCCATCAGACTAATGGAAGAAATACATGTCTGAAAGGGACTAAAAGTATGAAAGTGGAGTCTGATTTCTCTTCTAATTGTAGTGATTTTCTTTGATGCAAATAAAATTTAAAGACATCCTCCATCTGGTTTTTGTCTTTTTGTTTAATTACATGATAACTATACCTTTGGTATGCAAAAGTCTTGATTATGAAGCCAAGAATGAGAAAAATCCAAGAGTATACTGTAAAAAAATAATAATAATCATGGTTTTTCACAGTATTGTTAAATTACAGAGATCTAGTGAATTCACAGAAAAAAAAGTTAGTTTACACATTACCTGTTAAAAACCAGAGCAAAATTGCACATAATGGCCACATCAAAAATCCTTCTTTTGCAAATAGTAATTTGTTCTGTTATAGTATGTTACTGTAAAATTACACTATTTTCACTGTATTTAAAGCAGCAAAAATATTGCTATTTAACAGACATTTACTGTTTTTTTAAATAAAATTATGTACAGTATGCTGTGCATGACTTTATGTATGTAAACTGACGAAAACTGCCGGGAACTTCGTAGGTTTTGGCAATTCACAGGGCTGATAATCTGGCTTTTTATGGCGTAGTAAGGATTCAAAAATGGTGTAAAGCCTTTTATCTTTATTTTAGAGATTTTTCCTGTTTTGTTAAATTAAAGATAATACCTGGTAAAATAACAGAAAAAAATATAAGTTTACATTTTGACTGTAAAAGAAAGAAAAGAAAATCAGCTAAAACTGTCTTTATTTTGCTGCCTTTAGTTGAACCATTTTTACAGCTTTTAAATGTCACAGTATTACACCACTTGTAATATTCTTTGTCTGGCACCTTTGCTGTCAGATTTTCACAGTTTTTTAACGCATTTTTTAGTCTGCAGTGTAAACACACTGCTATCTATGGTAGTTTTTTTAAGCCATGTTTTTTTTCCATCCTGTGAAACAAAACCAGTAGGTCTCAGCAGCTGTCACTGGCAATATTCACACAAACAAGCGTTACAATTTATTTCACAAACAACACTGAATTTATCCACTCACTCCCAGTGGTATGTTGCAGGCAATGCTCACCCTTTGGTATCTCTCTGATTCGTTCTAACGTGATTGCCGGTAGGTGTGCGGATGCTTTGAGGCCATAAAGGAGTGCTGAGAGGAACCAGCATCTAACTGTCTGCAGCTTCTCCAGTTACACTAATACACACTGACTGCTCACTGCCACACAGGCACAAAGGCAGCAAAAATACCTTGAGAAACTTGCAGTTTACACCAAACATGCACACATCTATTGTACTACAAGCACTTGTATGCATGGAGGAGTGCTGCGTGTTACATTGAGTAATTTGACTGATGCCTTACATCAGCTGTGTCATTAGTAAACTTCACACACAGTGCATTCTGTATTGGAGATTCTGAACCTGTTCTCCAAAACCCCAGATTTATATTTTAGCAATTCAAGTCACAGCTTAAAAGTCTGAGTAATGCCTTTGGTGCATTTTGTAAAGTACATTTTTATGAGCTTCCCCCCCAAAAAAACCCCATCTTGCTAGTAACCCTGTACGTCCTTTAGGCTTTTTTCTACAAAGGCCTTTTCCGACTCCCGTAAAATCGTGGCTCCGTTTGATTTTTCTGAGTTTAGTGACATTTTCTTTCATCCCCACTTCAGTACTTTCTGCCTCAGCTTGCCCCCACTGTGAGAAATCATTCAGCAACATACATAGGTGAAGGCTAATGGAGAACTACCTTTTAGCCTTCCATTTGTGCCGAGTCAGTGATCGTCTCAAGTGAGCGGGGAAGTGCTTTTTGCCCCTTTCCTTCCACAACACATTAAACTGTAAATGTGGCATTAAACCTTTCATCAGAGTTAATGACATTGCTTTCCCTTATTAAGAATTTAAGAGGTATTAGGACAAGGACAAGGGAATTAAGTAGGATTGTAAACATTTTCTGATTGCTGATAAAGTCCTCTCCTGACTTCTTTTATCCCTGAAGTGTGTAAATGACTTTCAAGCATGGAATCAGTGGTAGTTTTTGGTGTTGACAAAATAGGATCTGTGACCCTTAACACTTCTGGTTAGTTTTCTTAGTCTTGGTTTTCTTTTTGAAAGGACTTCAAGCTGGGTCTTAGTCGTGGAGTGGAGTCAGGTTGGTTCACAGGAAATGTGGTCATGGAATAAATTTTTGCCATCAGAAACATGAAAACTGATAAAATAGCATGAATTGTTGATCTGATTCCTTAGATTGGAATGAGGCCTAATCAGCACATTCTTGACTGATAGATACCAAGAAGAACCTAAGCCCCATCCTTTGTTGATGTCCGCTGTGTTAGAAAATTGGGTAACTTGACATGGACAGCAATATCAATCAATATTTGTAAAGAAGGAAGTCATTTACATTCAGTTCACTTTCTGGTGGTTAGGCATTCATATCGCTGGCAAAACCACAATATCAGTGCATGATATAGGCCGTGAAAGCAACACTTTGTTTTTGCTATTGGGATGCAGGAACATTGTCCTAATTGATCCTGGCTTGAAATTGCATATATGCGCTCGCTGGATGTCATTAAATCTCACTAAAGACTTTGTCCTCGTGGCCCTTTACTGACTGATCTAGGGCTGGGCAATAAATAGAAATAATTCGATTAATTCCCCTTTTTAAAACCTGACGATTTGAAAATTTGCCAAATCGTCAAATCGAGGCGAGCTTAAATATATAGCAATACAGATTCTTCTTCTGCCTTTCACAACTTGTGCACTGGCGTTTGCTTCCGCCTCTCATGTCCTTCTGCCACAACACTCACACCGCCGTCATGGCAGACAGAACAGCAGACGAAGAGTTGGTCGCGAGAAAAGGGCCTCATGTTACATCGATTATATGGAAGTGGTTCGGCTTTGACAAGACTGACACAGAGCAAACTGTAGTCATGTGCAAGGTTTGCAAAAGTACTGTGAAAACAAAAAGTAGCAGCACAACTAACCTCTTTCAGCACCTCCGGCAGAGGCATCCTAAAGAATGGGTAGAGTGCCCACAGCTATGGGAGTGCGGCATGGCTAGCACTAGCCATAGCAAACAGACCGCAAAGAAACAACAAAAATCGATTAAAATCGTAATTGTCCAAGATGACTAAAAAAATCGCAATTTTATTTTTTGGCCATATCGTCCAGCCCTAGACTGAACTCCTACTAATTCTCTGCTTACCGATGCCTTCTGCTCTGCCTCCTTTAATCGCTGTAGTAATATATACGGAAAGAGGCAGAACCAGGTACTACAGCCAATCTACAATATTTGAAATGTGCATGATGGTTTTATGTAGGGAAATGGCATTGAATATCAATTTTCTCTTATATGTTGCAGATCAGTGACATGTTTGTTATTGCTAAGAAAAAATAACAAATGTGTGTAAATCTGTTAAGATTAATATTAAAAAAAAAAAACCTACAGTGAAGGGAAAGGTTTGGGACCCACAGCACTGAAGCTTCTAGCTACAGTGAACAGTCCACTGCTAGCCTGTCTACCTACTTTGATCAGTCACAAAATTTAAACCATCTGCCTAATATTGTATAGGTCTTCTGTGGGCGTCCTGTGGTGTCTGGCATTGGGACATTGGCAGCAGATCCTTTGCATCACCTGAATTATAGGGTGGGTTTTTGGGGTGTTGTGTGAAGTCTTGTCTTGTTTGGAGGATACCACTGCCTTTGAGGAGGGAAGTTGCTACGGTTGAGGTTCAGTTGGTCTAGAACACTGTTTAGGTGGGTGGTATGTGTGAAAGTTTTATCCACATCAGTGCCGGTTCCGAAGGTTTCCCAGCAGAACGTTGCATTGCACAATCAATGTTGTTTGCCCATCACTGACTTTAAAGTTGTGGCTGATCACATAGAAATACAAGGTGATGCCCCAAAAAATGTCTATGATATTGATGTGCATAAAGTTGAAAACAAGAAGGCATTTGAGCTTCAGCTGCAGGAATTCTATCAAGAATTCCCAAAGTAGCAACACACTCGCCCACTGCCTCCGCCAGAGGAGATTGGCACCCCTGACAGGAGAGTTAAAATATCGCTGAAGTTGTTTGAGTGCTTCCTTGAGGCTTGTCCACCCTGTCAGTCTCTGACCGGAGTGTCAGTCCTCCCTCCATCTCAGCTTGTGTAAACATTCCTCTGATTCTGCCTCCACTCTTTATACGTCTAAAACGCCGTGTTACTTTGACAGGCGCCCACTCTCTTGGACAGGCACTCTGTCCTGCAGACACTAAATCCACATTTTTGGTTTTTGAGCTGTGAGTGGTGTTGTGAGAGATGTTTTTCACCAAGTTATACTCCTGCAGTGTTGCAACAAAGCTATCAGGGACACTGAAATGCTTTAGCGAGGCTGGCTGATGAGGTGAATCCATTAAAAGTCATGTATGTGCTCCTTTATAAAATATATACTAATCACACAGCAGGGGATGTAAATAAACAAGAGCAGGCAACCTGATTAATATTCTGTGCTTTTCTGCCTCTACAGTGCTTTGCGGCGCACCTCCCACTGTGGATAATGCCTTCCTGATTGGTCGGAAGCGTTCCCACTATGACATCCACTCGGTGGTGCGCTACCAGTGCGCCGACGGCTTCCTGCAGCGCCATGTGCCCACTGCTAAGTGTCGCGCCAACGGCAAGTGGGACCGACCCAAAATCATCTGCATAAAATGTGAGTTTGTACACAGCAGGGTTTTCACAGAGCTGGACCACAGACAGCAAGACTTAAAGCTGCATTGAGTCATCTTCACATTTCTGTTGTGTTATTTTTAGAACTAACAATGTGCATGCTAAATATAAAACTTCTGCTGGTGACACTTTAGGACCAAAACTCCTGCATGAATTGCCCTCGAGAGCTGCTGTCACCATCAGGCTTCCCATTCGTGCTCTTATTGTTAATAACTTCAAGAAAGAAAGAAAAAAAAAAAGATTACCATGGTTGCAGCCTGAATTAAATCCCCCTGTGCATGCTTAGAAGTGGCAGAGTATCCTTTGAAGTGTTTTCTGCTTGAGGTGGGATTTTTTTTCCTCCCTCTTTAAGACTTCTCAAAACAAATTTTTACAACAGGTTGACACCTCATGCAATAGAATAGGCGTGTGCTAGAAAGTAAAGTGAAAAAGCACAAAATCTGATTTTCTAGATGGCATAAAGTGATGACTTTGCAGTGTCATTGCAGAAACTACCTCTTACTTTTACCCTGCAGAATCTAAAATCTGCTCCTTTTATTCCACCGCTTTTGTAAGTCTAGAGTTTTGAATTAACTTCACTAAGTGTGAGTCAGTCTGGCAGAATTGACAAAGTAGATGTCATAGCTTTTCACTGTAATTTCTTGCTTCTTCAGAGGACACACAAAGGGTTGATATGTGTATAAATATTCACTAAACCAAGCTGCGTATTTCACTTCCCTCTCCGCTCACACTGTGACAGTAATGATGAAATACTGAAATAATGTAGCTTCTGTTCAAAGTGATAAAAATTCCTTTGCTTATGACTCTTTATCTTTGGACAGAGTTGTTTTTATGGCCCAGAGTTATAACGTTGTTATCATTCATTGCAGACGACATTTCTTTGTTGGCAAACCCAGAAAAGGGACGGAGCCATCTAATTTGGCAGTACACCCCAGGAACGAGCTTACACTGAGGCTGAGAGTGGGTGGCTAGCTCAGTGTGCCCTTGCTAAAGGCACCCAGTCTACTGAATGTGAGATAAAACAGATTCCCTCAGTGGTGGAAACAGTTAAACCATCCACAGAGAACATGTGGTTTTGACCTTCCTTGCTTTTTTGATCCTTTTCCTTCTTCACCCCGTACCTGGTTTCACCTCCATCCGACTACTTTCTGACGCTCATCGGTGATTCATCTCCCCTCTTACATCACTTTTCCGCTCTCGCCTTTCATCCTATTCCATCTCTGACATGCTCCTTTAATAAATTGTCTGCCCTTTTCCTTTCCCTTTTGTGTGTGTGTGTGTGTGTTTTTTTCTCTCTCCACCAGCCCGGCGAGCCCACCGTTACCGGCGCCACCACCACAAGGGCAGGAGGGAGCGCAGGAAGCACAAGAGGCACGGCCACAGAGATGGAGGCCACCACGGAGGAGAGCCGGGCCAGGGCCACAACCACGCCCACTTCTGAACCAAAAAATAACATCCACCCTTTCCTTTTTCTGTCCTCTGCCGCCGACTGCGGTTTGCCTGTTCTCCCTGTCGACCCCCATTTCCCCCAAAACACTACTTCACAGCTCAAAACTCTCTTCCCAATCCTCCCCAACCCCCTCTCCCAGCCCTGCACTACACTGTCCTGCCATCAGCTCCACCTCCGGCTCTCCGAGTCACCCTGCATCATAATCAGCCGTGAGGCCTGCCAGAGTGCTGCCAGGCGTCACCAGGACAATAACGAATCCCTTTGTTACTCCCCCCTTTTTTCACTTTCCTCTCTCTGCTTTACTTTTTTCTGCTCTTGTCTGTCCCCCCTCACCTCCCCCCGCCCCCCTTACGACCCACTTACTCTCCCTCTGAGCTCAACCATGACCTGAAACATGGGGCTATGCTGACCTGTTTTTGGAAAAAAAAAAGAAGAAAAAATTCCTTCGAGATCTGCACCGAAAAATTCTTTTGGAGAGAAGTGGTTTAGTGCAAAACTGTAAATAGGGACGACATCACTGAGAAACGCCGTATCGAAATCAGAGGAGTCAAGGAAGACATCGTGTTGTTGACTTTAGCCTTTTTGTCTGTTGAACACAAGTTATTTTCTACGAATACTCAGTGTTTGTTTCTTGACTCTGCTGCTTTTGGTTTGCTCTTTGTAAGACATTGTACTTGACTCCAAGCGACACTGGAGTTATTCTGAAACAGATTTAATTGAGTTCTTTTGAACCAGATGTAACTGAATTATTTGATTGTTAGCATTGTATCTTCTTGTCAGTGTAAAATGGTTACTTTAGATCAGATGCTGAAACCCCCAGAGGAAAATGGAAAAACACATGACATCTCAGTGCAGCTTCACCACAAACGGCTCCACAACCTGTCGTGGTCAAAGGTTAATATAAAAGTTTGGTGTTGGTTTGTCTCAACTCAGCTCAGAAATGTGTTTTTTAGAATTTGTTGGCAT
The DNA here is from genome assembly GCF_021347895.1 of Acanthochromis polyacanthus. Classification (NCBI taxonomy): domain Eukaryota; kingdom Metazoa; phylum Chordata; class Actinopteri; family Pomacentridae; genus Acanthochromis; species Acanthochromis polyacanthus. The sequence continues at coordinate 37,739,932 of NC_067116.1, read as the reverse complement.
ATGAAAAAGTGAACTAGTCAGAGTGATGCAGCAGGATGAAGCGCTCAAGTCGCATTTTTTATTGTTTATTACACCACAGTATTAGTACGTTGAAAGAGAGCAGAAACCGGCCAATTACTGCATTAGTAAGGAGTGTTAGGCCCCGTCCACACGAAGACGAAACGCTGAACAGTTTCAAAAACGATCGCTGTAAAGACGAAGGCGTCTCAGAAAATCTATGCGTCTCCACAAATGCACTCGATACACATGGAAATGCTGTAAAACACATGCCAGACCTCTAGGGGCGCTGTAACAATATGACGGACACACGCGCAAACAGAAGAAAAAAACTGTGGGCATGCGCACTTGCGGCAAAAGTTGTAAACAGAGAGCTTCATCAGCACATTTGCTACACTGTACGCCGCCATTGTTGTTGTCGTGGCCGCGTGTGGCGCATGTGTGTCAATGAAGATACGAAACTATGACGCAAGCGTTTCTGAAAAGCAGCGGATCGCCCTTACACACAGAGCTGCGTAAACTGTGTTTCAAAATCTTTCCACTCTGGAACCCATTTTCAAAAATGATCGTTTACAGACCCCCAAAACACCGTCTTCGTGTGGATGATACGCAGATTCGGCAAGAAACTTACGCGTTTAGACCTCGTTTCGCCTTCGTGTGGACGGGGCTTTATTCTTACTGGTCTGTTGTTAATTGTTAACGATTCCCTTGAAGGCGACATGAAGGTCAGGGTGAGCCGATCAAAAATGTAAAAAAGATGACACTAGAAACTGTAAATCTGGTAATTGTCTATATGGTAAAAATTTCTACTAATAGATATCATCATGAAACATCCCCACTTCATCACTTATACTAAGACTATTGTTTTTGTCATATACCATTTCTGAGTTATTATGTTTAATATATGCAAGTAAGGTATTATTCCACCAATTTCTCATACGATTTCAGAACAAAACTCGAGACGTTGGAAAAAGCAAAGTTCATTTCATTTTGCTGGCATATTGGAGTGGAAGGTTTTCACACCGGAGGTTTGAATATCTCTTCTATATCACTCCATGAATCAAAAAATACTTTCAACAGCAACAGTGAAAAATGAATTGTTGCCATGTTTATGGGTTTCAAATGAGGCTGCGTATGATATAAGAACAAACCCCACTGCAGAAACCCTCCGATGTGGGTGTTTGTAAGTGCTATAGAACTCTGAGATTTCGGGCTCAGAGTTTGAGAAGAAACAACGCATTTACTGGCAAACGGTTCAACCGAAAGTTCCCCAGCTGACTACGTTTAGGGGGTTGTTTTTCCTTTTTCAAGATTCCTGACATTTAAAGTTTTAATATGGAAATGAGGTATTCTTTCATTAAATGTGCTAATTTGCAGAAAACTCACCTACATGTGCATGTTCTTTCCATAACTCCAAAAGAAGACATGTCATGCAAGCAAAATATCCCAAAATTTTCCTGTAGTGTCTTGCCTTAAATCTACCGCACAAATCAACTGTGGAGTTGCACAAACTTTCCCAAAGTAGTTTGGTGCATCCAGGCTAAATCTTGTAAACTATTCTCTCCCCAATAGTTTTTCAACGCAGCAAGATGTTAATACAGAAACCTGCATTCATTGATTTGAATTTTTTTATAAACTGAGATCAGCAGAACCGGCTGGGAACCCAACATTGACATATTATCACCTTATGGCAAACTGTCGCTTATTTTGACATCCGGCACATATGGAGCGACATTAGCATTAGTTGGAATTGTGCTTCTTGTGTCGGCCACCTTGCAAATGTACATTTACTAACTTTATGAGAAGTTTTTTGCTGAAAACAGCTGTTCACCATGACCAATGAGACTGAATCAAAAAGCAAAGTTGCCAGGAGACAAACTGCAAAATGATGTTTTTGGTGGGTTTGTCACCACAATCATCCCCTTTTACATGACATTTAATCATTTGATCCATTGTCAGCATAGCCGTATTAATCAGGGGGCTTAAGATGGACGTTTTTGTCGTTTACACTGCTCCGTCTGAAGCAGAATGTGTTGGATATGTGGTGGCGAACGGCTCTCTGTCAAACCATGAAGCAAAGCTTTGCAAACAGGGTATTTGGATGAATATGAGGCAGAGGAGACACTGAGCTCTGGTTCATCTCAGTGTGTGTACTCATGACTGAGGACATTGACAGTGGCTGAGGCCCAAGCGGATGATGATAGAAAAGGTCAGCAGCGATTAAGGCTCACCATTTCTGGGGCAGACAGTCTCACAGCTGTTCACACCTGAGCTCGCTGCTCCTGCGTGTCCTGCTTTAAAGAGGGGATTGAGACGGATAGAACAAGCGCTTTGCTCTCTTTTCCTTTCCCCTTTACTGCCGGGTTAAATTGCTGTTTTTTAAAGCCGGCACTTGAGGTCAGAGCTTCTGGGATTACGCCCCAACCACTGACTCCGGCACTTCTATCCTTTATGTGTCTCCACCTTGTTATGCTTTTTCACCACCTCTGCGCTTTCATCCGTCTTCTTCACTCGACATCCTTTCCTTTTTCACAATAGAAAGCAAGTGGATGATAAGCACACCAAAATGCAGTTTAACCTGCGCTTTATTGGGGGAAGAGTACACTCAGGGTTTTTCAGCAGCCTATCTTAGAAAAGAGAAAGCGGGATCGGGTTGTTTAAAGTCACATGAGGTAAGAAAATCCATCCCGGGCACATTAATTCCCTGCCTTTGTTTGTCTCCTCTCACCTTGGCAATGACAACACTCCTGTGCACAGAGAAGAATGGTGAACCTGCACCTCGGTATCAGTTTAATTAATCTACCGCATGCCTAATTAACAAGTTGCATTATCTGCTGAAGCACAGAGCCGCGATGACAAGGGGAGGGGTTGACGGACAGCCAGGGGAAGGCATAAGGTGACGGACGGGAGGCCCAGACAACCGTCAAACCCCTGTCGCTCCGTAGATGTCAAACTGACACAAGCTTCTCTTATTTCTTTCTTTTCTGCCTTTTCCTGGAAAATGGATAGACCACAGGTGGATGAATGAAAGGGCAGACAAGGAGCTGCTCTCACAGTAAATCAAATCAGAGTTGACGCCCAGAGACAGTGTAATTACAGTTGTGTAAAGGTTCAGGTGTGCCAGGGCTACAACAGAGCATGATAAGATGATATGGGAGTGAAACTGTGAAAACTGTGAAAGCTTGGATAAAATTTAATAAGATTAGTGAGGAAATAAATGAGTCAGACTGTGTTGAGATTTAAAAATGACTTCTGCAGCTATCCTCTGCAGAGATTATTAGGCGTCCAGCAGAAATGCCACAAATTTATGCACATTTTTAATCCCTAGCGAGTTGGTACGAGTGGATTTCATATTGATAATGATCTGTCGTTTAGTTAAAAGTTTGAGAATCCTAAAGTAAAATAGACAGCACATAAAAAGCTGTGTTTGGTTTGAGCTGAGCTGTGTGTGTTTTGTCTCTGTAAGTGAACAGTTGGCTTTTGCCACATCCTCTGGGACTTGACCGGACTTTTAAAGGCCTTTCTCTGCAAAAACACTCTCTCAATGCACTCAAATCGCACATTCTTTATGGGGTTTTTTTCCGCTTGAAACTTCAAACCGTGTCTGCCTCTCTTATCGCTTTTTGACTCCCACCTCTTTTAATCTCCTCCACTCCTCTCCCCTTTTTCCTCGTCAGGCTTTCTAGCCGGAGCCCCGAGGGCAGGCAAACAGACAGTGACAAAGCCTTATAATTGCGAGTCTTAATTATGAAGATGAGTGAGTTAACGGAGGCTCCTGCCATTTTCCTCTTGGCTCAGTAGCGAGCGGCGTGCCTGAGGGCAGAGCAGCGGGGCAAACCATTGAACATCTTCACAGCCAGCAGGTCTCCTCTCAGGCTGAGCCACCTTTTGTAATTGTCACCCAGTCGTTCATCTCACTCACAGCTGAGTTCAGCAGAGATGAAATGTGAGCTGGAAGCAGGTGTCTGGTTGACACAGCACGACAGAAGTGAGCGCAGCAGCATTCCTAAACACCAATATAATCTTAATTTCATGCTAAAATCTTAATATTTAAGCATGAAATTGCAGTAAATAAACTGATATTGCAAGAGAAACAACTTGAGTGTTTGGAAATGCTGTTGTTGTGAAAACTTTAGGTTTTCCTAATCTATTATAGCAGGACAGAACTGCTAAAAATTCCTGCACAGCATCCAGCAACAGGAAGTGAGGAAGTACCTGTAACAACACATAATAATGTATGCTACTTGCCTTGGATTTAACCCTTAAACTCTTCGAAAATCAACTCTTTTTTTTTTAACGTCGCTACCATGTCAAAATGAGGGTTTTTTTGGTACCATAAGCAAATAAAGCATTTCCACAGTGAAACCGCAGTGAACCAATGAGAGTCTCATAAACCCAGATATAGACTTCATGGATTTCATGTGTAACAAATCTAAAGAACCAATCCCGTCTACTTGCGCCATGATCCTTTCTGTACCATTATTCCTCTTCAGAATTGCTTTCTGGGTCCAACAATTTGTAGCATTGTGTAGTTTTGCAGTGTTTTTGGAGCTGGATGAGGCAGGGAACTATGTCGAGGCATTTCAAGGAAGGAAGGGAATGTTTTCATGGGAAAAAATTGCAACTTTGATGCACAGAGATGAGTTCTTAGGGGTTACCTCAACAGCCGGAGAGGGACTTGAAATGCAAAAGTTCATTGTAATTAAAGATCTTCGAGGAATTCGAAGGTTGACAGGTGCAGTATGAATTGTTAAGGCTGTGAAGATGAACGATAGCTCTTCTTGGTTGACGGGACGACGTAGCCCAGCATCAACAACAGCTCGATGTGTTTCCAGGAGGACAGAAGAGCTGAAAATTTGTTTTAGGACTTCTCTTTGCCAGCTTCATATCCATTCAGTGAAACAAATGGCAGGTGACCAATTCGGGTGCATGTGGAAGAGTGCAGATCTCACATTTTGGGTCTCTGAAAATTGAGAATCTGTCCTTCTTATACGAGCTGTCGAAGCTCTCCGTCGACTCGATGCATTAAAAGTCGGCACTCGTCAGTAATGACAGCCTGATAAGAGCAGTGGAGGCTGCTGTCCTTCCTCACTCACTCACACACAGACAGACGATTGATTTCATGATTAGGTCGTCTGTCTTGGGTTCCTTATTAAGTCTGTCGATGGCATTGACGGCACAGTAGCATCGACCGACCGCTAAATGATAGGAAAGCAGACTGTCATAGTTCACAGCACTCCTCCTCTGCTCCCATGTGAACACTTAGGTTGTGTACTCTGCCGTGTAAATACTCAGATTATCATTTACATCCCCCACTTCCTTTCTTCTTCTTCCTATCTGCATCTCATCAGACTTTTTAAAACTTTATCTTCTCCTGCTGCATCACTTCTTCACTGTGCAGGCTCCCCCTAGCAGTATTTGTATAATATTCTCTGTCTGATACTGAGTTGAGACAATTTATCATTGTCAGGAAAAGGGTTGTATTCTGTTGGGATGGATGGATGAATGGAGACGTGTTACTGCGGGAGAATGAAGAAACGACAGAGCTGAATCCGATGACAAACGCTCCCTTTTTTTCCCTCTTCTGTGATACAAACACGACAGTTTTTCTATTTTTGTTTTTTTTGTAAATCCATTTAAACTCTGGGTGTGTTTGTTGCTTAGCCTCTCTGGGCCATATTCACACAGCCTCTGTAGAGCCCAAATCCCCTCATTCTTTCTATTCCTCCTGCTGACACTGTTTTTAAGCTGCTGCATCTGAAAAACCGAGACACTTGCTTCAGTCAACACTCTGCAGGACGGCTGGAAGCGAGGTGATGCTTTACCATACAGACAAACATCACCTCTTTTTGACTCTGTTCTTCTGCACAGCTCTCCAGTTCGCAGTGAGCTGTGTCTTACGTGTTCAAGCTGACTTCGAAGAGGCACAAAATAACAGCAGCCGAGCTCGTGTAAAGCTGTGTGAATGTGGTCCACAAGTATTTATCCATATTTATTGATGTATGTTCTTATGAATTCCAGTCCTGTCACTGTATTATATTCTTTACAAGACAAATGATCATTAAAGGAAACCCTTGTTTGGATCCGTTACCAGCTTGGTTGGAGTGTTTTTTTTGTGCTTAGTTTATTGAAAACCAGCGTGCGTTGTGATTTTTTATGTTATTAAACCTTTTCTCGTACTAATGCCATTTCATTTTGTTTGCAGAAAAATGAGGCAATGTGCGTGTGTTACAGCATTTTTGGCTGAAATTATTTGATTAAAGCTTTTTACAGAGGAGTCGGTGTTGTGCCGATGTTGCAGTGGTGCCACACAGATAATCCATTATTGCATATAAAGTACAAAAATATACTCATTTGCAGGGAGTTAAGCTCAGTAAACATGCGCCCAACCTTATATTCAATGCGATATCAATGTTAACTTTATTTCATGTTTTCAAAAACCATGGAATTAGACAAAATAATTTTAAAAAAAAGATTGCTCAGTTGAAGCTAGTTTACAATAGAAATGTTACCCTTCCTTGTGTAGATGCAGAAGAAGTGATGTTGCACAATGTTTTCTGACTTGCCCACATAGCCTTGCAAAACCAGATCGATTGCCCGAGCACCGACAAATGCCAGCACTCAGTACTCAACTAAGTTGCATGCATTTTTTTGTTGTTATTTATTATTTTGGCGGCTTTTTCAATGTGTTGTTTAAGGGAGACAGGAAAGGTGAGTCGTAGAAAGAATGGATTATGCAGCAAATCCATGGCATGAGTTGGAATCGCCTCTACTGGGGATTTGTAACCCCAGGACCAGTTATATGCATTAAAAGTAACAGTTGGACACTAGGTCAGTGTGCTTGTTTGTGTTTCTTTGAGAGTTAAGGCAGCTTTCTATTGCAGAAACTGAGGTACACATTATGTGACATGAATGATTACAGGAACAGCTTTCAATTTGGCCAGTTGCTGTTTCTACTTCAGGTTCAGTTCCAACAATTTTGACCCCAATTACTGGACATTACTCCAGTTCTTTGAGCATGTGTGACACAGGACAACTGAGGGTTTGTTATATTGGATGAAAAGGGGATTTTCTGTCTCTTTTCTTTTTTTTTCTTTTTTCTTTTTTTTCTTTTCTGTCTCTTAGATCGGCATTTGAGAGAAGACTGCTGCTTGACAAGGATATGTAGGACCAAAAAAAATGTCAGTTGTCCTTTCCAGTTTCAACCAATCAGCAATGTCTTCTCCAGCTTTAACTAGAGTTATTATACAGGCACTTTAGCTTTAACCAATCAGTTTTTCAGTGCTGAAGCCAGAGGTACCCAAGTGTAGGTACTTTTTTCTGCCTGGAAAACAGACTGAATTAAAGGAGGTTCAGCCGGTTGGTTCCTGCAGGTGGAACACATACAAAGGTTCACGTCTTCCTAAAACACCCTGTAAGTTCCTGCTGCAGAAAACAACTTTTAGATAAAAGATCATCCAGTCTTTCCCGTCTTTATGCTATGCCAAGCTAACAATTTACCAACTGTAGCTTCACGAGAGAGAAACTGATCACTTTTTCTAATATTGAGTTCATTATTTGGCAGCCCATAGAGACTGTGTGATACAGGCTGTGGTTTTACATGTTTGCTACTCTGCTGATGAACCAAATGTAACTGGACAGACAGGTTGATAGATGGGAAGCGAAATGTTCACAACTCCAGCTAGATGGCCTAGTAAAAGACATGAAGTGCTGAGAAACAAGCTCAACTCAAGGGCAGGTTCCTCTGTTCTGTACATCCATTCTCGTGGAATGATTGTATCAGCTGCTTTCACAAGAGTTCTTTCCTCATCCCTGAAAATTGTAAATGCATTGCTTCGCTCTTCCTGTCATTACACTGTATCATCTCCTGCTATCATCATGTTACTTTTTATGTGAGAGTTTCAGAATTTTGCTCCAAGCTCCCAGTTTTTTATGCCGCAGAACAATCCGCGCCTCTCCGACCTTCATGTGCTTTTCGAGATCCATTTCCAAATCTCTTTGGAAGAGGCAAAAAATATTTTCTCCACTGCCAAGATACAGTAAAACTAATACAATTTTTGCTCCCATTTTTTTTTTCCGTATTCCGACTCTGCTCTGGCTGAAGCAACACAGTAACATTGCCAAGGGCAAATCCCTCGGCAGCACGAGTGAAAGAAAGCGTAGGAGGAAGAGAAGAAGAGGAAGGAGGAGACAGACGAGAGAGGCATCAAAGGTAAGAGAAAGGAGGGAAGAGGGCAAAACGGGAAGGAGAAAGGGTAAGAGCGATTTTGTTTTGGCAGCAAATAGTTTGTGAATAAATCTACTGTTGCACCGTCTAACCTCGGAGACCCTCAGTTCACCTGAACTTCCTCTGATGAGTCCTCTCTTATCAGTGGATGGTTTCATTGCCTCACAGCTCTGTCTGCTGTAAAAACACAACCTCTCTTCTTTCTTTTTGTCTCCCTGCCTCCTGTTTCTCTCACCTCCTTTGATATGTGACTCACTCATTTCATTATTATTCCGAAACACCGGAAGAAGCCACATTGCCGGGTTCTGTTTTCAGTCGACAATCAATCACACTGAATATAGCATCTCTTTTACATCCCTCTTCCTCTGTTCTGGCTGGCTGAGTGATGTTTTTCACTCAGCTCGCTGGGTTCCAAGGACAGTGCTCATTAAGGCTGCTTACCGGGGAGTTTTCTCTTAAAATTCGCTGCTAAAAATGACCTTCAGTTCTCCTCTGTTGCTGTGCAGCAGTGAGAGATTTGTTACAGCTACTTGGAGCGGTGCTCCAAACAATCACTGACATTATGTCCTGAGCCCTGAAATGTTTGGCTCCTACAACCAGCATGCACCTGTGCACTCCAACTGTCCATTAAGCCTGCACAAACTTACCCGAGCATCTTATCCTGCAGAACTTTCTCATAATAAGCAATGAAACGGCTTAAAAACGACACTATTTATAGTCCAGATTTGTGCTGTTTCTTGTTAATGCGACTTGGCTTTGAGATGAGCAGATAAATTAGAGGCATGGAAAGACTCCTCATCATAACCTTGTTCTTGGGTCGATATCAGGCTCATCTGGCAGGCATGGCCAATCGATGGGGATCTCTGGCATTATCCTGCATTATCGCTTAATGACGCTGCCAAAGTTCGGGAAGATTATGAAAAGCAACAAGGGGTTTAGCATCATCCCAGGCCTGACAGTGTCTTACTCAACCTCCAGAATTACTGTTATCTAAACATAAAAAGCTACAGGCAAAAAAACACACATGCGCGCCAAGCTGCTTATCCGAATCAAAAAAAGATTAATGTGCATCTTAACCCCGTTTATCTTCCTCATCTTTATTGCAGCCAGGTTGTCGAGTAGCTACACCCCTGAATCTGCATTCACGCCCCTCCTGATGACTGCAGATGGCGACGCGTCAGCTCGCTAGCAGCTTCTTCTACAGCTGTGTGTGTTTGTGTGCCCGAGTCAGAGCCGAGGAGCGAAGCCAGCACAAGCATCAGCCCGAGCCAGGTCTCTCAAACAGCGTCGGCCGTGCATTCTGCTCTACCAGCTGTGTGTACACTGCGCAGCGTTTCGTTATATGACTCCATCTGATCATCTGGAAACCCGGCTTTATTAAGCCAGTTTTAGCACTTCTCTCATCCAGTGATGGAAAGCAAACAAGTACATCTGCTCCAGTGCTGCAGTTAACCCACAATGACCTGATGTAACACTTGCATGTACTTGCATATGCACATAGCCGGCATCTCAAGTCTTTACCAGTCAAGTATATTTGTCCAGCTTCTAATATGTATTTGCAGATTAAGACTAAATCTGCAACACATATGGACTTTTAGCCAACAAATCTTTTACATAAGTGAAAATACTCCTTATGTGAGTAATTATAAGCTTTATTCTCTGATCTGATTTATACTACTCTGCTTTAAATTATTTAATCTACTCTTGGGCACTTTAGTCCTTAGCTGAGTGTCAGGTTTTATAAGCTCATCACATGTTTTGTTTATATCCATAACTAAAATTGTCAATAAATGCACTGAAAAAAGAGAGTTGTTGAACAAATTTAAATGAACTGCTTTAATTGATAGTATTTAGCTAAGATAGCAAGTAAAACTGAAACCGCAGCTTTAAGTTCGAGTTAATTACATCATTTGAGTTATGTCATATGAGCATTGCTGGAACAATTTGAAAAAAAAAGTCACTGTATAGTTTCCAATCTAAGTATTTACTTCGCCCAAATGAAAACGTAAAATCATATTTCTGTCATTAGACTTGCTGTTTTTTCAGGTGAATCTACTGGAAGAAAGTGCCAGTCAAGTTGAAGGCAGACACACAATTCTAATATCCACATTTTCCCCAAAACATAAATATCAGGTTAAAGGGATGAAGTGTAATTTCAAGTTCACAGAATTCACATGAGCAAAAAAGAGAGAAAGATAAGTTCGAGTTTATTCAAAACGCTGCTTTTATTCAGTGTAGCTCAAATACACTTTTACTCTGTGTAGCTGAGTGCAGTATGTCCTCTCTGAGCTTCCTCTTGTAGCAAAGTACAAATATAAAGTACTATAAAATAAAAGACTCAAGTAAGGTACCTCAGATTTGTCTTAAGTATATTTCTGGAGTAAAAATACCAACATGCTTTCCATCTCAGTTAGTTGTTCCACATAATAAGAGAAACTTTTGTCCCACTTCAACAAAAAGTCAAAGAACTTGTTCTACAAAAAAGTTTCCCTTCCTGAAATGCAATTCAAGTTGATCCAAATGTACTGATCATGATGAATGGCATAATTATGCTAAAAACTGTAAATGGTAAATGGTTGTATTTATATAGCGCTTTTATCCAAAGCGCTTTACATGATATATCACATTTACCCAAAACTGTAGCCTTGAAATATAGCAGGACATTATAGATAGAACCATTTTACAAAGAGAACTTTTGCTTTAAGAGCGTACGCCTGAGCAGTACTCAGGACTGTTACTTATTAGAACTCACTGAATTCTCTGTATTTTCACACTGGCACTGACATGTTTCTGGATTCAGGACCTTCAGAGACTGAACAAAAAACAGCCTTGTTCTTTTGTACATTTTGGGATATTTTGCCTAATTAACATGTTTCATTTCAGACTGATAGAAATAAAAATGTAAAAAATACATATTTAGGTGTTTATTTTACTACTACTTTACTTGTCTAATGGATATTTAGGCATGTACAGCATTTAATGAGATAAAGCCCAGTTTACACAGACAGCCTAAAATTTCAGAAAGCCTGCAATAAAGAAACAGCATTATCTCCATGTAATTAATGAACTGGGGATGTTTTTTTAATGTTGATATCTGTTAGTTAAAAGTAATGCCAGTTCCCAACATATGTCATCTTGTAGGACCTCACATAATAAAGTGGAGATCTTACACGTTTTGAACAGAGAAACCCAACAAATCCAGTGTTTCTTTAGTTTCCCTTTAAGCAAGAATTAGGAAACAGTGGAAAGGAACAAAAAAGATTCCATTCACTTGTAGTGTTTCCTCTGAAATATCAAAGCGTGTTTCCAAGTCTTGGGGAGCACGACTGCTGGCGTGTATAAAGCCTTTTGTGGCTTCAGATGGAGCTGCTCAAAATCTAATAAACTGACTCCGCTGATGTCACATGAGTTTGCGTCACTTGCAGCCAAGGACTACACGTCTGAAAATGAAAGAAAAACTGGGGATATGAAGGTAAAAACAAGGGAGATTACCAAACCTCTGTTCTGTAGCCTGCCACTATTCTCTCTGTGACGCTAGTTGTGGGATTTTTTTTAGCTGCTGCTGCTGTATCACACCCAAAATTTGACCAAACTGTCTGTGTTCAGGTCGTACAGTGGGTAGTATAAGCGCCAGGTTTTGACAACGCACCTCAGATTTTGCTGCATTGAATAAGTTTTTTTGTAAATCCTGTTGTAAAGTTGCAATGCTGACTCAGTGCTGGTACTCTGAGTATTGGGGAGATACTTTATCTTTAGATCTCTTTTGCTCAAGACAAGTCCAGGCTGCCAACTGGACTTCAAGGTTATCTTTAAATGAAATATTAAATCAGAAACCCATAGGGTCTGTAACTGCCAGTGTCCATATAGCAACCAAAGAAAATCTCAACAGTTTTTAGGGTCAGAAGTTTTGGGCTCTTTACCCCAACCTCCTGGGGAAGTCACTTGAGGTTCCTTGAAAAATGAAAGTGCACACAGGCCATGGAGTGAATTGTGGGTGTCGTTTGTGGTCGAGGTGAGATAAGCTTCTGCAGTCTGTGTACTCCTGGATCCATTCAATCCCTTCTCGCCCCAGCAGGACAACAATAGCCCGCTGACCATCCAATTTCTACATGCCGGTGCCGGGCCTGATACCCTGAGCCTTTCCTGCATTCCACAGCATCCTGCATTCCAGATGCTTTTTTTTGCCTCTCCCCCTTCTTTCCGTCTTATCTTTCTGCCTTCATTTTATTCCCCCCAAACCCTCTCTTTCTTCCCACCTATCTCCCTTCCACACTTCTTATTCTCTGTGTTGCTTTCCCTGCTGCCTTTCACTCCGTCCTTCCTTCTGACTTCTCCCTTCCTTCATCTCTTCCTAAAAGACACACATCCATCTATCTATCTATCCACACACACACACACACACTCTCATTCCAACTGTTTCATTAACCTCCTGCTATTCTCTTTCAACCCAGTCCGGGATAGTTGAAAGAACCCAGAGAGTTAACCAGTGTGACTCCCACTCTTGATGTGTGACAGCTCACACCAAAGAGGACAGCCGAAGGAAGAGCTGGAGGCTGCACAGCGGTGAAACTAAAGCTTTTCTTTCCAGCGGCATCTATAGACGACAGGCCAAACTCTCCCATTCATTAGCCGTGGTGCACTCCATTAAATGGTTAACACTTTCAATTAACTCAACACGGCTGCCTGTTTAATATGCCCCTCACTCTGGGGGAAACCTCTCACAATTTGGCCAATTACCCATCTCCACAAACCAACTGCTTTCGATGCATAATATGTATCACCAGCAGCCACATGCTCCAACCGAATTACGCACAGAATGCATAAGGCATTAAGGGAGATCGTTTAGGGAGATAGGGTAATTTCTGAAGCTATTTCCCATGGGCTAATGCTGCATGGATGTGGAGTCTGTTTGTGTGTTTAATCATAACAATGTTGAGGTCTGATGTAGGGTAAAACTTAACTCCTGTGGGGATAATCTCCAGGCATTGTTTCGCTTTCATCTTAGCCTTGCAATGTGCAAAATCAACAAATTAATCATGTGCTGAGACATTACTAGGAAAGTAGGTGCAATGAAGACATCCAGTTTAAAAGCATGGAGCGGTTCAATGTACACTGAAAAATCAAGGCAACACCTGAAAACTCAGATTTTCTAACATTCAGCAGAAGAGGGATCTGACTCTCTCTTCTGTAAGACATTTTCTGGAACATAATCAAACTATATGGAGTCTGTTTTTAAAGCGGAGAGAAATATAAGTGGCATAATTGTAGAAGCTTTTGCAAATTATCTGCATTTTGGATACACAAACACTGAGTTAGATGTTGGACTTTTGGTTGTTTTTGTTTTTATTTCAGTTTTTTTCTTTTACACTTCAATTTGCATGCATAATTTTGGTTTATATGTTAATCTATAATGAAATATCCCAAAAGGGCCCATCACAGTGTGGCTATAAAGTAGACCACAAAATGGTGCTGATACGGGGGTGGAAGACAGGTGATACAAATGATGAGCCTGACTGCTGCGTGGTACACTTAACCTATTGGATGCTTTGTGCACGTTGACAGAAAATATATAAAAAGCAACTTTCATGCACTAAATAATAAAATATTTGGCTGCAAGACTAAAATATGCATTAATCTCATAAAGTGTTGACACCCCTTCCATGGAGTTAAACAATGAGAATAAATGCAGACAAAAAAAAAAAAAAAGCAACTTTACCTTTCAGCTGCTGAAAGCCTAAATCTAAAGGCTGGGCTTTCATTCAAAAACTGTGAAATCTGTGAGATGTTCTGCTTCCCCAGTCTGTTCAGTGTAAAAACCAGCAGCAGCAAGTTGAATCTAAGTTGAGGTGCTTCTCTATTTTTTTACCAAACCTAGTGCTTTGTCATTATTCCCCCAGATTTTTGTCTTTAATGGCTCTCAGGTCGCAATGCTGACAGTCTGCTGAAGTTTGGAGAAACTGGTTTTAAGTCAGGTCTTTTCATTGTCTCCTTTTTGCTCTACTATGTTTGAATCTAAGCCAGTACACATTGTAAAGCTGTGCTTGTAAGAGCTATGATTAGTCCTGCAGAAAAAAACAACATATTTTATTAATAGATATTGACAAAATTAAAAGCCCCTGCACATCCGTGTTTGTGTTTTTACTTAGTGTCTGTTTAGCCCTCTGATGAGGTTAAGGTGGAGGTGTGCTGAGGAAAAGACCTTTTTTCACTGCAGGCTTTTTGACTTGCTGCAGGAAGCAAAGCAAAGGTGGAATCAATGATGGTTTTATTCTATTAAAAGGCCCTGTAAGTCATGATGGTGAACCAGCTTGTACAAATCCTTAAGTGGAATGCAGCTGGTATTATTACTAAATATTAATGGCTTGGCTTTCTCTGACAAGTCAGAATGTCTACTGTGAGAAAAGTCTGCTGGATCGGTCACCATATCTTTTCTCTGCCTGAACTCATTCCCTGACTGCTGCATTGTGGACTAGATTTACTCTCTGCTATGTTATTTGAGTGTCTGTGGCTCTACAGCTGTCATGATGCAAAATGTCAATGCTGGGAACAACGCAGGATCACCACTGTACACAGGCCTCATTTACACCACATATACTGACATGTTGAGCATGACAGCATGGGTGTGACTAATAATATTAACTGTGGCTGGACTCCAGGGTCAAGTTATTGTGCGTGTTCGCTCACTGGACTACTGTAACTAACTGGTTTCTCAAAGAAAGACAAACCATCATTAATGCTATTAGTTTCACATGTGACACAGAAGTAAATAATAGGCTCTTTGAGATGAACTGAGCCTCATCTGGAGAGCAGACGAGAGCAGGCGGCAGCAGCATGGGGTGTCAAAAGTTTGCTGCCAAAACAGTTTCCGACAGCGTTCAGTCTCTACAGGAGATTGTAGACACACACTGATTTATTAAAATGTTGTCACACCCAGATTTCAGTTTGTACACAGTCCCCAATAGCTTTAATTAAGGCAGGGTAGTCTGTTGAAATGCTATACAGAAGGTCTCTGATCTGAGCTCATGCACATTAAAAAGTCACTCACAACCTAATTAACAAAATATTGACACAAAAATCTAATTTATTGATTTAGGTAAACATTTTAAGTTGTAAGCATTATTGTGATGAGTTGTGTTGATATAATAATGTAGGTAAATGCATCAACTTCATATTGTGTATCATTATAACTCAATTTTCTGTTAATTGATTTGACACTAAATTCAAATTGTACTATCTTACTAAAAGCGGTTCAATAACTTAAAGAAAACAATCAGTTGGTCAAGATTGTCAGTTAGTCAAACTGTAGGCTGAACAAATACAATACAAAGGGCATCCCACGCATTATACAAACTACCTAAATAACCTTTGGTGGACGTCATCATAAACACGCCACCCCCACCGTGAAGCATGGTGGTGGTAGCATCATGATGTGGGGAAGTTTCTCAGCAGCAGACCTGGAAGGCTTGAAAAGAGTAAAATTAATCCAGCAAAGTATAATGTAATTCCTGCACAACATCCTGATGCAGTCTTCAAGAGAACTATGACTTAGGAGGAAAGTTGTTTTCCATCAAGATAATAACTTGAAACATACAGCCAAGATGTCCAAGGAATGGTTTAAAGACAGCAAGGTGATTGTTCTGGAGTGGCCAAGTCCGACCCTAGATGTCAGTCCAATTAAGAATTTGTGGCTGGACTTGGAAAAAAACTCTTTATTCATGATCCCCATGAAAGCTGACTGAGCTTTAGCAGTTTTTTAAAATAAGAATTGTATAAAATTTCAGTGTCCAAGGTTGATTGAGACCATCTTCATTGGCTCAAGGCTGTACTTGCAGCCAAAGGTGCATCTACTAAATACTGAAGGGGGTGAATATTTTTGTAACCCCTTATTTTACCTTTAACGTTTTTAATTAGTTGAAACCTGTTGGAGTCCCTTTTTTTATAGTAAATTCTTGTCAGAAAAGACAAATTATATTGACTTGTATTTGATGTTGAAAAGCAGTAAAAAGGGAAAATTTCCATGTCTATGCAGTGTAAAGGTCTAATCAGGCTTAAATGCTAACACCTGTTAGATGCACCCAAAACATGTGCGGAGCCTTTAAATTGATTTCCATCCCGACATTTCGTGCTGTTGTTTCATTTTGTTCCTTGTGTCATTTTTTTTGTCACTTGACCCCTCCTGCTTCTATGTCAGTCCTGACCTCTGTCACAGGCTGATAAATGAGAGTCACCGCCGTCCCATCCCTCTGTATTTATCGTGTGGCAGTTCTCTGTTGTTATAGGGTCACCTAATTTCATTTCATGCTTGCTAGAAAAGGCGAGGATAAGGAGGCCTGACGAATTGAAGACAGCACTGTCATCTTCTGAGCAAACTAGTCTGAGGGGTTCAGTCGCTTCTCTGCAGCGCCTCTGTCATTGTGCCATCCTTCTAGCCGTCCGTTCTTTCTGTCTTTATATCAAGTGTTTATTGAATAAAGGGACCGAAGATGCTTCTATCGAGCTTTAATGTTCCGTCTTATGAGGACTTTCAGCAAGCTCTCTTATTGAGATCAGCATCTGTGACTCTGCTGGTTTCTTTAAGTGCTCAGCTGGTCTGATATGTGACTACAATCACTGTTAATATTCTTCTTAATGAAACGATTAAAAGGATATGCTTCATTTCTGCTTCCCCAAGAGCTGGCAGTCAGAATGTAAAGTACTGCATGCGATTTACAAAGACCTCACTCTAAAATAAGACGGAGTTTGCAGTTTAAATGCCAGGCAAAGTGAATTTCAAATGGGTTCACACAGCAACATGCGTCCAGAGCACGTTAGAAATATCAGAATTACCTCAGTACTGAAAAGCAGAATAAGTAGTCCTCCATAAATTATAAATGTCATAATGCGTCGAGTAGGACTTTGCTTATTAATTTAGTGGTTGTGACTCTAATTTCACACAGCAGCGCAAACTAATGGGGCTGGAGAGAGCGAATCATTAAAATCATCAACATTGATCACCAGGGTCATCAGAGCATTTTTCTTTGCTCTTTCTACATTTAACAAGCAGCACGGCGCTGTCAATTTGCAGCTAACGTGTGATTTCTCTTTTTTTCTTACAGCTCAAGTTCGTAGCTCACAGCATTTATTTCCTGGTGTTGGACTTGCCATGAACTTGACTTAATTACATACTGGCAGTTGCTATGACGATGACATGGTTTGTTCTGCTGTGTTGGCGCAACACCAACATGCTCCCACTCAGAGTCGCGTTCGCTGCTCAGCAGTTTCTCTCATTGGCAAACGTTCAAATGGATGTGAGGCAGGGTTGGAGGCAGTGAGACACACATATACTCCAGAAGGAAACATTTATTACCTATCAGACCGTGAAATCTGCTCACACAACTGATTTATTCTTATTATTGGTTTGCAGAAAGTAACAATGTCATGAGAGACATCAGGGATCTTCGACCAATCAGCCACAGCAATATAATTATCTGCCAAATATTGTGTAGGTCTTGTGGCAGATGCTTGGTCAGATTAAGAAGACTGAGATGGTGAAATCTGGAGACTGAGTTAAAGGCAAATTTATTCATAAATCACAATCAAAAGGTTTTATTGCCAAGTAGGTTTTCACTTACAAGGAATTTGATTTGGTGTTTTTGTGCATAACAATAAATAGTACCATGTAGATTTTGTTTTAAAATGTTGTCAGTCCATAGGTCGCACTAAATAAGTAGCAGTTTTACAAGTCAAATTATCAGTTAGCAAGTGTAATCAAAGGTTTATGAATCACAGAAGTAATAGAAAAATAGAAAAAGCAACAGGTGTAAGGAGGTGCAAAGAGCTGTGCAGTTCTAAACAGTGAAACACAATGACGAAAAGGCAAAACTAAATATAATTATTAATTAAAATTTAAAAAATACAACACCATAATGTAAAAGTCTGGGTGTCAGGCTCTACTTGAACCAAACACCAATAAAAGGAAGTGTGTCTTATGCAGTGATTTACAAGTTACTTATGTCTGACCAGCTCTCGCATAGAAAGGTTCCAGAGATTTGGAGCAGCTAATGCCAAGACTCCATCGCTTCTATTTTTCAGCCTGGATCTTGGAACACCCAGGAGCACATGGCTGGTCAGCCAATGTAGGAGTTCTGCATTGTAAATGGTGCCAACCCATTGAAAACTTTAAAAACAAACAATAAAATTAATCATGAAATAGACAGGAAACCAGCGACGGAAGCCACTGCTGGAGCTGAGTGATCATGTTTTCTATTTTCTCTGAAGAGAAGCAGCTGGAGATGCTGAAGGGACGACTGTTCTACACCCACATACAAGAGCTACAATAGTCTAGCTGTGTGGTAACAAAAGCATGAACAACTGTATTAAGGTTATGGAGAGGGAGATAAAGCTTTAACTCACTAAAAGTTTTAACTGAAAAAAAGTGGATTTGACCACTGAGCTCGGTCTGTCAACGCCTTGAGCTCCTCATCGGGTTCCTCAAGCAGTTCTTGAGCAGTTTTTTGGGGTGTTGTGAGGCGCATCGCCCTGGAGGTCGCTGCTGTCAGGGTTGTGTTTTGTCTGGAACAATGTTAAATTGGATGATGTGGTGCTTAAAAAAATATAGTTGGTGCAAAACACCTCTATTGTTTTGGAGTACTTTATTATGACATGTTGTGGCCCTAGGTAGGCGCTATGAGGTTGCTGTGGTCACAATGTGTTGGGCTTTGCATAGGTATCCAGCAGCCTTTCAATAAGCTTTTTGTTGTTTTTCAGGAAAGTTATTAAAATTACTTGTCATCTGTCGACAATAGGTGGTACTTGCCAAGCTAATATTCACATAAAAGCCAAGAATCAACATTCTGCAGCAGAACGTTGCGCTGTAACCAGATGGCAATGTTAATAAAGTCATCTGTCAGTGGTTTTAATGTTGAACCTGATCAGTGAGTGCATGTGTCCTCTACATGCACTTATATAGAGATAAAGTACGATGAACTTCGAGTAGAGTTTAACAATAAACTCCCTCCATCCCCTGGACACAAAGGGGCGTCCTATCTACTGATTCTTATCTAAGTACACTAGTCTGGTCCAATGCAGTCTCGATGATGACGTTTCACAAGTACGTGAGAACGCGAGTACAGACAGTTACGGTACTGAGAAATGCCCACAGTCTTCTTACCGCAAAGGTACCAAGCTGCTGTCTTTTCCTTCAGCATCAGGAAAAGTCTTCAAAGCTTCTTCAAATCCAAGCAAAATACAATCAAAAGATCAAACTAACGTCATTGGTGCATTCAGGTGCAGTCGGACAACGAAGTTGCGTTCAGGAGCGTCGGAAATCTGACAATCAGTAAGATAAATTTCCAACGAAAATTTTGGGGGCACATGGTTCTGGCCAATCAGATCACAAAGCGGGGCACTCCCCCCCTCCCCCCGTGCCCCCATGGAAGATCCGCCACTGGGACTGAAACTACTAATAGATGGAAATTTAGTGCAGACATTGAGATAGTGCCAGATTATTAACATTGATGATCCTCTGCCTTTTCCTCTAGCACCACCATGAGGCTGGCAACACAGTGGCAGCAGATTATTCCACCTGGGTTGGGGGTGAATCGCTGCCTCAAGCAAAGAAGTTGAGGTATTTCGAATGTGAATCGAAGATGAATTGGGGTAGTAATGTGCAGTAATGTGGACATTGTATCAAACCGTCTGCTGAAAATGGAGCTGTATTGAACAGCGAAGTTCTTGATTTTTCAGTCTATTTACTTTTCTACATTCTCACCCTCAATTATGGTCCTGAGCTCTGAGTAGTGACCAAAACAATGAGATAGCAGATACAAGTGGCTGAAATGGCTTTCATACGAAGAGTGGCTGGGCTCAGCCTTAGAGATTGAGTGAGGATTTTGGACATCCAGTGGCGCTGCTTCTTGGCTTCGAAAGAAGCCAACTCAGGTGGTTCAGACATCTGATTAGGATGCCTCCTGTGTGCCTCCCTTGGAGTCTTTCACGGCATGCATTTGGAAGGACACCCTGAGGTAGATCCAGCATTCGCTGGGGGGGGGATTACATATCTCATCTGGCCTGGGAACACCTTGGGAACCCCCAGGAGGAGCTGGTAAACTTAGCTGTACGGATGACCATCAGTGACCCGAACCCAGATGGCCTCTGTGACCCGAACCCAGATAAGTGGAGGAAAACATGGAAACAGTATTAGACGGTGAAAATGATTACCACTGACTTTGAGTATTTTAGCATGCTAATGTTATCATGTATATGCTAACACTGACGTAAAATTACACCACTGTTAGCATGACAATAGACTCTACATGGAGTTCCTTGAATTTGTGACCCAAATTAAGACAGATCTCTCTGATTTGGAAAAAAAAGTGCACTGAAACATTATTTTTCAAATTAACAATGTCAAGATTTTTATTTTCTTCTAGAAGACCCATCCATTCAGTAATTGCAAACATACTCTGTAGTAAAGGTCTCTGCGTGTAGCATTGACAATTGTGCATTTGGTTCTCTAAATACCTTATAAATGCATTATGTGAAGTAACTAGCAATCATTGCAGCTTTGTAGTTTTGCTAATTCAGCCCCAGCAGCTACTCTCAGCCAAATGACACATGCTTGCTTGGGATTCTACCATAAAGTAAAGCTCTATGTATTTAAAGTGCAATTATTATTTTAGAGCTACTGCAATATTAACTAGTTTGCCCGTTCAGCTCTGATGATGAGATTGCCAGGTCTTGGTTAATGAGAAAAATAATGCACATTGTGCCAGAGGGTTACTAACCAGGCATGGCACCCAGAAACAGGCAGTTACACTTGGTACAATCCAAATTTACAGGGCATCTTGGATTTTTTCCATACAGCCAGGCAGATCATCCCATCTCACTCAGTAATGAATGTTTTCACCCTGGCACATGGATTCTGGCTCAGGCTGCAGCTCAGCGCTCAGGAGTCACACGGGGGCCAAAATATGATTCACACACACATGTAAACAAGAATATTCATGGCAGGCTCTCTGATCTGATGTGCGCCTGAGTAATGATCAAACTGCTGTTGAATCTTTCAGTTTTCAGACGACAGATGTGCTAACATACTCACTTACTTGCTCCTTAAGATGATTGACTGACTGGAGACGAAAAGGAAAATCACCCTAATAAAGATGTCACCCTTAATTTTACACAGCCTCGCTTCTTCTCTCTGGCAAATCTGCAAATGAGTACATCTTGTCTTTGAGTGTTTTACTTTAAAAGCGATGAATGGACTCTGGCTGCTAGGCGACAGTTGCAGTCAAATCTAAAATTGCATCCCCTCTCCTGTTCTCAGTCTTTTCACTTTAAATCACCCTTGTGGCATTCATGGGGATGCTGTTGCTGCTCTTCCTCCTTGTCAGACTATCTGCAGGGCGTTTTGTCATCCCGGTACCACCTGCGGTTTCGTCCTTGTTCTCGCGGAAGCAGTAGACCCCATAGAGGCGGAATTTTTTATCAGGGAAGCCCAGGTGTCGGACTCCTGGCTGGGATCCTCCACAGCGAGAACGGGGGTTGACGATGGGGTACCGGATGCTGCCGTCCTCCAGCCAGCCGGCTTCACAGCGGTCCAGTAGCTGAAACTTCCATGCTGCGTACAGCTGACCCACTTTGGCCACCACTGAGCCATCTCGAATGCACGCCTTCATCGCCTCCACATAGTTCACCTTCTTAAAGCGTTTGAGGAAGTACACTTTGCCTGCAGGGATATACAGAGAGATGAGAGCAGACTGTGTTTGTTGTAGGAACATGTGAAAAAGTGAAGAAAAACAGAGCCAGTGCATTGTTGAGGAGGGCAAAAGGGAAGGGAATGAGAGAGAAAAGCCCCTGAGACAAGCCGAGCCCCGGGGGTAGACGTTCTCGGTTTTTCTGGCCTCTGTGCCTGATTGTGTTCAGAATATCAAATCATTCCAACCACCAGCTGGGCTGCAACTCAAAATTGAAAGGCAATAGTGTGTCAGCGGACAGAACTCTAACTCAGAATTACTCTTAAAACGCTTAAATTCTTGCTTTCATCTCACCTCTGGGGAGACTTTTTCGCCTGGCAGCATTAAAGAAATTGGTATCCTGATTGGGTAAATTGTTTGAACTGAGATGAATCAAAAGGTAGCTTTCTCCAAAGAAAGAAGCAAAGAATAAAGAACCTAACTAAGAATAAAGAGCTACCGCTTTCCTCCAGCAACTGTTTATGAAAATCATGTCAGCAACCTCAGCTCTGCACTTGGCTCAGCTATTGATTTTGTGCTTGTTTATGTGACTGGTGGCTATTAGAGAGGCAGAATATCGTCTCATATTCCCCCAGGGGACGTTCAGTAAATACCTTCCAGCTGGCCTGAGACACAGCATCGGTCAAGACCACTGCTGGAACCTCCTGCCCACAACAGACTGTCCACAGTAATTAACACACAGGGGAAGCTATGTGCAATCGTTTAAGCTTTCTGTCATGCTACCTTTTTCTCACTGAGGAAAGGTTCTGGGTTCTTTTTCCCAGTTTAGGATATCCCAAAACAGTGGATTGAAATGAAGAGTGCTGACTTTTATCTATCTAGCTTTTGCATACTTTTGGAATGCATGATGCAGTTTTAATGCTCTTTCAATCCTCAAAGGGAAGTATGCAGAGTTTGGGGCATGTTTTTCCAAACTGGAAAAATATGTTTCATGAATATAGTCAGTGTTTAGAAGAAATAGTTCAACATTTGAAGAAACTTTTTTATTCGATTTTTGTTTTATTATTGTTATGCTGTACATACACTTTTATGCTCTTTTTTTATTGAACCAGCATCATTTTTTCTTGCACCTTAACTTGGTTCTTCTACCAGCACAATTTGCACCTTGTTTTTCTTATTTTCTTACATATGTGACACATGAGTTACTGGACACCTTGAATTTTAAAGGGATAGTATCGATCTGTTTTATTTGCTTTCTTGCAGATGTAAAGATTTCTACTCTCGACTCTCATACAAGTTACATATGTTTGGTTTGATTTGTGCAAAAGATAAAATGTAAAACTGTTCACAGAAGTGTCATTTTTACACTTTGCTTTTTGCATTAGACAAACAAAGATCTAGATTTATTTAGTCAGCTTGAAAGATGCTACTTGGTTGATTGTTTTCCTCCAGAAACTTAGCAAAGGAAGCCAGCTGCTGGTTACCATGAAGTAATTCAGTACGTAAAACTAATCCAGATCCCTACATTCCCAAGTTTATTTTTGCCTATGAATCTGAAGGTGGTGTGTGCTGCCTCTCTGCGGGAATGTGATGTAAATCAAAGAGATGGGAGATGAAAGGCGATGCTCGGTGCCCAGAGGACACTGTGGCCCAAGCAGCGCTGAATCAACATCGCCTGATTTAAATCCAATGGCCTTAGGCCTGTAAGATCACAGGCAGAGATCAGAGACTTGGGCCTCATTTCCCTGAAGTCCTATGCTCATGTACGTCCTCTGTCTATACAGTGGCACAAAAAGCCCAGCTCTGCCAGTGTTTTGTTTTTCTTTCAATCAAGAGCCAAAGATGCGGGATCCTAGGTTGGATGTTTGTGTTTGCTGGACTACAAAGTCTTTCTGATTTCCAGATACACACATGCCTGTGCGCTCATCTGCACCCGCCAGCCTACGTATCTCTTCTGTTTCTCACCATTGAGCTTGGAAGTGAAGCAGAAAGCATCATAGCGCTCGTCCTCTTTGTGCCTGTAGCCATAGTTACGGACACCAGCCGGGGTGTCTTTGCGGCCGCACTGATCTCTGGGATGAGAGATTGGGTACTGGACCGAGCCGTCCTCCAGCCAGCCAGCATTACACCAATCCAATCCTTCCAGCCAGGCCTGTGGAGAAAGATAATGTGGGTTAGTGGGTCATACTGAAGGATTAAAGACATTATTAAGAGGAGAAAGAGTTTATTTTATCTCCTCTCTCATAACTTCAATACTCTTGACTTTACAGCTTTTTACATTTGGACAGCCGGCCTGCAGTATAAGTTTTGGTCAGGTCATTTGCATACTCTTAAAAAGTTTCGAGCTGAAGACTGCAGCAAGAAAATGTTTTGTTGCTGCTGAAAGAGTGGCCCATGAATTAATGAATATGAGCGGCCAGTGTTCTGTGATGTGTATCCCAGTTTCTCTTAACACTCTGAACCCTGAAGCTGCTTCAAGGGATTTTTTTTTGGCTTTGTCACATTTTTACTTTTATTGGGCTCTTTTTTTTTTACTGCCACATAAAGTCTTACACCTCTGTGGAAACTGCACAATCATGGCTAGAGGTAGAGAGAAATTTAAAATGTCTTTTCTGTAGCATGATGCAGTTATAACTCATCAAATATGCAGGAAAAATAAATGCAGATTTTTTTGATTGTTTATTTTTCAAATGTTGGGGGGAAAAGCAGAAGTGTCCCAGCTGTTACCAACATTAGAGAAATAAAACTAACTCGACATACTATAAATATTGAACTACCTTATCTCCTATTTGTCTCCACTCTTCTCCATGTAAACAGCAGCCTGCAGTTGACCCTAGTTCAGCTGAAAAGCCAATGAATATTTGATTTTTGGACACAACTCAGCCTCTCATATCTTCTATGCATCTTCTATCTTTTTTGTTTTTTGCATAATGCATTTTATACAAACAGTTAATTTTTGGCAGATCTTTAAATTATTTTTGAAAAGCTATCACAATTTGAAGTTTAAATGTGGTTAAATTTTCTGATGGAACATTATATTGCATATGAGTAGTTTACTTTGAAAATTGAAGGTCAGACAAGCCATTCCCTTCTTACACATTCAAGTTCAAAAATGGTGTAATCTCGATGTGTGTGTGTGTGTGTGTGTGTGTGTGTGTGTGTGTGTGTGTGTGTGTGTGTGTGTGTGTGTGTGTGTGTGTGTGTGTGTGTGTGTGTGTGTGTGTGTGTGTTTTTAAAGATATCATGCCTGTCAAACTCCCTGGCAGGTTTTGGGGTGTAGCAGGTTAATCTGTCTTGACAATGAGAGACTATCCAGGTATGAACCAATGAAAGTGTGTGAACTCACCTTGTGCAGCTGAGAATGAGAAGCCAGGATGGCGTCCTGCTGTTTGCAGGCGTCCTCAGCCTGGTGGTAGTTGAGCTTGTAGCGCCCCTCACGGGGGTAGTAGGGAAAGACCACTCCTACAGGTGACAGAAACAGATCTAAGATCTAAGAGGAAGTCAAAAATTTCTCAAGACATCATGTATTAAAAGAGCCAACTGAGCTTCAGATATATCCGAGTTTAAAAAAAATCTTCATTCCTGACCTTCTAAGTCAAGGTTGACAAATCCTGTATCGTCCTCCATGTCATTAGTGACCTCACACTCGTAGCGTCCGTAGTCCTCCAGCGTGACGTTCTGGATGATGACTGAGGCGTCACCTGGTCCCGCCTGCTCCAAAAACACTCGTCCTCGGTACGATCCAAACACCCGCTGCTGCCTGTGGAGACACCTTTGTCCTTTAAAACAGTGGCTGGGAGCAAAATTATTCAAAACTCCCAGAAAAGACTTGAAACTCATTTAATTTTTAATGATTTCTTAGCGGGTTCATGAAACCAGAAAGTAATTAGATTTCAGAATGTGTGGAAAACAATGCAATAGGTGAATTAAAATCATCTAATCAAATCAATTACCCACAAATGAGAAACATTAAAATTGACTGCAGCAGTGGTTAAAGATAGACTGACTGAGGAATGAAGATGCAGATTTACCTTCCCAGCGCCACAAAGACGTCCTCAAACTGCAGTGCATCTGTCACTTTGGTCCATTTAATCCGAATGCGAGCAGGATCAGTGTTCTCAGGCTCATGATGGAATCTGCAGGGCAGAGTGATGGAGCCACCGCGATGTGTCACCACCTTTCCTGGAGCTGTCTGCACAATCACAGCTCCGGTGTCGTCCTCTGAGGGACAGATTGATGTTTAGATCTTAGACACTGCACAGCGAGCAGACGTCTGTTATCTGAATTATGCAACCTTGCT
The DNA here is from genome assembly GCF_021347895.1 of Acanthochromis polyacanthus. Taxonomy (NCBI): domain Eukaryota; kingdom Metazoa; phylum Chordata; class Actinopteri; family Pomacentridae; genus Acanthochromis; species Acanthochromis polyacanthus. The sequence continues at coordinate 37,713,735 of NC_067116.1, read as the reverse complement.
AAATACAGAGTAAATAGTGTTAAATGTGATAAATATGAGTGGCTGAATGCATTAGAAATCCTCCATTATCATATAAATACCGCATGTGCAGTCTAGTCCTTGTAATGGTGTTTGCAATCACCCTTGACATTGCCAATACTTGTAGCTCTAATTGTAAAATTCAATCTTTGATTCTCTTTGTGAAGCTTATCACAGTGAGACGCCTGCAAAATTGAATCAGCGGCAGCTAATAAAGCGTGAGCTGTTTACTTGTGCTGTCACATTAGTGCCTGAACAATCCAGCACATCAACAACAGTGAAAAATTTTTTTTCTTTTACAACAAAAGGGTCCAGTGTGCGGTAAACTCACTCCTCTGACTGGACCTATCATCCGATTGTCCACTTCAAAATTCTACCCTCTGCAGAGAGTAATTCGCCAAAATGACCCAAGACTAATGGCCACCAGGCTCCTCTTCATCCAAATGGATAATAACAAGGCCTGCCTGCTTTGCATTTTTGGCAGACGTTTTGCTCAGATGCTGTTTGAGTGTGAGCGTGTGCCTAGGCAACCAAAAGAGTACAACAAGTGTGGCGTAAACATTTAAAACCTTTAATGAGCCACTGCAAGAGGGTTTCTGCTATGTTGTGACCAGATAAAGGCACCTATAATTATCCATGCCAGCCAGCAATTAGGCCTGTCACTGCTTAGTGCTCTCTGCAAAGTTGTTTATCACCATCAGCCATTAAAGCATCAAGTGGTGTTTAATCAAAACTTTAAACACATTAGTTTCTGACACTGGAGGGCTGCAATGTGGTGATTTGAAGACCAGTGTCGCCATGTTAACATTTATGATAGTCTAGAGACATGACAGGCAGTGAAAGTGAATTTCAGCAGATGTGGAGGGTTTATGTCCTCCTGGTTACTCTGGGATGGTGCTGATGTCTCAACCATTTTGCACTTTTCATTTTATCAGCTCAGCATCATATGGAATCTAGTTTCTTTTATTTTCATGCTTCTAAGATATTTCCGTGTGAAATATTATACTGCACTGTTCCTGTATTTTTAGGTTCTTATTCTGAAAATCTTGTGTAGTTTGAAGAGATTTGACATATATCTATCTATCTATCTATTTATTAAAAGCTTAGATGTACAGAGTAAACGTGTAAAAATCTAAATTTGCTGGTGAACTACCCAACCATATCGACCATTGACAAGATTTAGCTAAAGATCTGGGACAAAATACTCAGACAATAGTTACCTTGCAGCTCAGTAGTTTAAGAATCTACTATTAGACATACAACGGTTTCCTTTTTTTGCCTAGTCATTTCATTTGTAATTATTTCTCAGTGGGGAAACAGTGCAATAATGTTTAACTCCTCAGCCAGGCTGGAATAGCAGTAAATTAAAACCAGACAATCTAATCAATTATCATTGGTTCTGGTCTTTACCATTCTGCATTTTCCATTTTATAAACTATACCATTTTATCAAAACTAGTTTCTTTCATTCTTCTGCTCCCTGATACTTCTAGCTCTTCGTTGTGAAATATTCTACTGCATGTCTCAGTATCTGCACTGTACCTGTATCTTTCTTATTCTCCAAAATATCTGTAGTTTCACACACGAAACCAATTAAAAAGCTTAAATATATGCAGTAAATGTCTAAAAATGTAATGTTACCATCATCTACTCAAGCAAATGCAGTTTTTAGTCAAAGATCATGGGAATAAATTTAGTCACCATATGTACTGTGCAGCTCATTCATTCAGGAACCTTCTATTGGACCAACAAGTGTTTCATTTTTAGCTTAGTCATTTCGTTTTTAATTATTTCTCAGTGGGATCATGAAAACAATTCAATTAAATTCAATTTTATTTATATAACGCCAGTTACAGTCAAATTTTCTCAAGACGCTTTACAGAACCCATATGCCTGAAGCCCCAGAGCAAGCCCCAAGGCGACAGTGGCAAGGAAAACACCCTTTTAACTGGGAAAAAAAACCTCGAGCAGAACCCGACTCTATATGTAGGGGGACCCATTTACCTGCTGGCCGGGCGGGTTGAGAGAGACAGAAGAGGTAGAGGTAGAGGTAGAGGTAGAGGTAGAGGGGTAGACGGGTGGAAAGGGGGAGGGATGGGAGAAGAGGAGGATGGGGAACAAGGAACATTTAACACACAATTGGATACATGTATGATAAACTAGATGACATGATGTGCAATATTTATTTAAAGATCTGGGACAAACTATTGGGACCATAACTATTAGGTGGCTCAGTCATTTAAGAATCTTGTATTAGACGAACAAATACATCTCTTTCAGCCTTTACATTGCAGATATTATTGGCAGTCGTGTCTCCTAAAGGTCAGGAGTTCATTGCCTGATGTGATCTAATTTTTCAGCTAGTGAAATGTACCTCATATGTCCTCAGATGAGCAGTGTTCTCGCCTAATCTACATATCTTCTACGTGCCTGAGCCTATTCCAGCTCAGATCAGTGAACACGAAGACCTCGTCACTTTACCAGCAAATGAAACGTCCTTACCGAGAACATGCACCACTTTCCTCCTTCCCTTCTCTGTGTC